>NC_133787.1:30931913-30965870 GCF_003597395.2 Chelonoidis abingdonii
TGCAACTTGCCGGGATTTCACTTTAGTCACTGTACCTTTTAACTTTTGTTTAACTAACCCCCTCATTTTTGTATAGTTCCTTCTTTTGAAATTAAATGCCACAGTGTTGGGCTGTTGAGGTGTTCTTCCCCCCACAGGGATGTTGAATGCTATTGTATTATGGTCACTATTTCCAAGCGGTCCTGATATAGTTATACACATAGTTTTAGGAAAAAGCACTGAAGAGGAAGGTGTAAGATAAGGTTGTCTCACCACACACAATTTATTTTACACCTGTCTGTTATCTGCTTTTCCTCTACATACTCACCTTTCCATTATTTTGATGTGTAAGCTAAATCAACACCAAACTTGTTTTACCATGAATACATCTCTGAAATTGGCCCTGGATCTTTCAAGTACAGTGTTTAGAAAAATGGTATTGTTTCTTTTCGTAAGTCTAATTTATTGAAATGGCTGTCACAGTAATTTTGACACATATTTCTTTTAAACAGTCCATCAAGTCACAGGAGAAGCCTTTGCCCTTTTATTTTATCTGTGCATATGTATGCAGACATAATCTGTAGAAAATAGCATCTGAAATTAATGTGAAATGTATTTCAATTTAATTCACTGCTCGTAAACGAGTAGGTGGGAGAAAACACAACTTCAATTGCAAGAAACAGGTTTCAGTCTCAATCTGTATTGGATTGTTGCAATTTCTTGCTGTCTTTAAACTGTCATTTACATATTTTAATGTATGTACTATAATACATATTAGATTTCCATAAATAAATGTTATTAACTACATTGCCAACTAAATATGCTTAATTATTTTAACCACTTTAACATCGTAAGGATTAACATACGGATTAACACAGGAAATAAACTAAAAGTAAAATAATGTTTCTGTTGACGGTTCTGACTGTAATAGGTCTGGGTTTAGTCACAACCCTGTCTAATTTCTTTCTTTTTTAAAAAATTAGCAAGAATGATCTCTGCTCTGGCTAGTATTCTTGAATTTTATAGGATTCCATGTGTAGCAATGGCTAAAAACAGTTCTGGAAAACACAGCATACTGCAATGCTAATTCTGCCAACAACACAGCCAGTGAAGACTGGCACCAGTTTCACGGTGCATTCTCCTTTTTTGTTCCACTTTTGGCCTGGTGGCTGTTCATCTCTGAGAGTCTTGAAAAAATAGAGAGATTATCTAACAGAGAAATCTTTACCTACTGATGCCACTGAGTAGCTGAAAGGTGAAATTTACGCTCAATATGTACACACAATAAGTGTCCCCTGCCCTTTTTTTTTTTCTTTTTTTTTTTTTGCTTCTCAAACTTGTGGGTAATGCAGTTTGATTGTTCTTTGCATCTAGCACATTAGTTTCATTTGTGACAAATGTGTGTTCATTTTTGATCTCTTAAGCAAAAAAAGGAAGCAAATTATTAATGCATGACTCTTACCTACAGTAGGTCTTATCCTGCAACCTCTACTTCCACGAGTGTTTTACTTTCCTGCTAGTCCAATTGATATTAGTGAGGCTACTTGAGTGTTGCATGACCAGCTCATTGTTGGTACATAGAAGTGTATACTCACACACACACGCATATGCACAAGCCATCTAAAATGGATCAGCAGAAGGGTTAAGGAGCTTCTTATTATCTGAGCAGTTGGTATGCTTACCAGTTCAACTCCGGTCAATGGAATGGAATGAGATCATCAACTGTCATCAGTAGATTAAGTCTGCACAATCTGTATCTATGGAGAAAATTCATCTTTTTGCAGGCACCGATGCTTGTGGGTAGTTGGTAGCACTAGCCATCTTGTATTTGTTAATGTAACCTAGTCTCCAAAATAAAATTATCTTGCTTTTGTCCATTCAGCACAGGCTTTTGATTTGCAACCTGAATCCTACCAAAGTTAACAGAAAAGATCACTCAGATTATTTCTACTGAACTTTCAAAACTGGATTTTTTTTTTTAAAATCTCAAAATATGAAACATTTTGAAAAAACAAACAAAGTTGCATGGTTTTCTATTAAAATTTACAGTCGATTATTTTTGAATTCCCATTTCCTTACTTGAAAAAGTCACTGTGTTCCAGTTCACTCCATTATTCTGCATTTGACATGCTTTATTGTGAGGCAAAAGAGCTAAACAATCTTACGTGAACTTTGTTTAAATATAAAGGGAGCGGTGCATCTGCTAAGGAACACAAGCCCTTTCAAAGTTTAGGACACTCACCAGTGCCATACGGCATAAATCACAGTGCAAACTGTGTGATTATACCCTGCAGGGAAATAGACTGTGTGTTTATGGGGCTCTTCACCAAGCACTTAGGAATAATCTGATATAAAGCAGCAGGGGAGGAGAGTAATGACAACTTCAAATTAGTTTAATGAATGTTTACATTTAAAAAAAGGCTTTTCTACAAACCTGAAAACACAAAGTGACAGTTTCCTCTCCAGACAAAAAAGCTTTACTTTTCCTTAAAGGACCTGTCCTGGGAAGGCCTGTGTAAAATTAACTCTTTCAGTACCATTGATCAGAGCGCACCATCCTCCGTATTCACTCTTGTTTTACTGCCATTATGGTGAGGCATACTAGCACTTGCATTATAAACATTTGATTTCTGGTTAGTAGCTCGTCTGTTTTAAATCTCTTTGGGCTCAATGCAGAAAAAGTAGGTCTGAGAATTCCATTCTCACAAAAGTGCAAAGATCTCTTCAATATCAGTTTCTCTGCCTTGGATGGAACAAGCATTTCATGTGTCTTTGGCCGCATTGGGTCAAGAAGCTAGCATGTCGGAATAGAGATGCCCTTTTCATTCCAAACATTTTTTTTTAACTTTTACAACATATAAGGCAAAAAAAAAGGAGAACTGTTTCTGTTTTTCTTCAGTTTTTAGGTAAATAAAGCTTAATTTTGCAAAATGCACACGTACGCACGAGGGAAAATGCAATCAGCATCTTATGTATATTGAACTTTGGTGTAGTTAGAAAAAAATCATAGTTTTGCAACAGCTGTGATCTTTCTGTTTGAGAAATTACTGAGCATTTTGGCTGCTGTCTTGCAATGTTTTTCATTACTGCATAATATGTTTATTATGCATTACTAAACCTCATTTTGCAGGAAATACATCGTGACCATTTCAAACTGTATCAGGTGGAAACTCAGTTTACAGCTTCCCATCCCGGATGCTAAATTTTCTATGAGGTATTATGCAAATCAGCAAGCCATTTTTAAAAATGAAAAGTTTTTTTCCCCCTCAAGCAAAATTGCTATTTTTGTAGCCACGGTCTAGGTTACAAATACAAGCTTTAAGGTAGAATAGATAAAATCTTCCAGTGTTTTGAAAAATCACCAGAAAACATCATAATCTTGCTCATTATCTTTCTGTGCAGTGTTGCTACATAGGATTGTTACCATATAAAGTCTCATTGACATGTCTTTGGTGTTCATCAGAAGGTGTGAGAAATTAATAAGGCATCTTTGAAGGTGTATACATATTTCTTATGTAGCCAGAATAAACACTTAGGAAGCCCTGATTTTAAGATCTCATTTGTCTAGTGCCATACTGCCTTGGCATTGACAATATAGCAGTAGTTTGCTTCAAGCCTTAATACAGCATACATCTCTTGGCAAGGGTACAGTGTAAGACCCCCACATAAAATATTTTTGTGTATATTTCACTGACACATACGTGATCTATGATCTGAATTCTTCCTGGGTATTTCAGATGCCCTTGAGATCAGGATGAAGCAGTGACTTAGCACAATATGTTGCTGGAAAGCAGATCCTACACAATTCTCCAGAAATAAGAAAATCCACACAGCACAGGTCAAGTGAAAATCCCAACAGGTCTCACAGCACCTTCTCAGTTTGTCATACACAAGATGGGAGGAGATGGAACATGGAATTTATTTGGAATGGACCAGTGATTATAAAAGGCCCAATTCTTAAATGCTTACATTGTATACTACTTCACTTCACAAGTAACCTCTTTGAAGTCAACAAAACTTCTTCTTGAGTAAGGTATTATTGTTGTGTGTAAGGATATCAGAATCTGTTCATACTCGTGAAAACAAATTCATTTCAAAATTGGTATGCTGGATACCATAACCTGGATTATGGTAAATTGAGCATGATTATGGAAGGTGCTCAGGTACCATGGTGCCAAATGTGGCATAAGAGCCTGAGTGGATTAGAACAGAATTTAGACTTTTTGCATAGTGGGGAGGGGTTATGACATGATTTCCTCTTGTACCCCTCATCTGATACTTCTAGGTTTTGTCCATGTTTCCAGTATAATTGAAACTGTGCTTGAAACAACTAAATTTAAATGCAGTCATATAGTCCTAGACTGTAAGGCAAGAAGAGACCAGCAGATAAACTAGTCTGGCCTCCTGTATGTCACAGGCCACCAACACAATGCAGTACCTGCACATTAAACCCAATAGTCCAAATTAGACCAAACTATTAAAGCCCACAGGAGACTAAACTATTATGTGCTACAGGCACAGAATAGGAAGGACCAAGGTGCCCCAATACCTGAAGCTCCTGCAATGACAGCGAATTGATTAAGTGAGATATACTCACATAGTCCTGGCAACTGACCCGCAACCCATTGCAGTTTTTAGTGTAAATATGGATGACATCGCTGAATCATAAGCACTATGAACAGAGATCTTTTTCTTCTGAGAAGCATATTCAAATCACATTAGAAAACCATGCTATAGACTGCTTTGGGAGTTGTCTGTAGTACAGTTTGGCAAATATAGCTCTCTGGAAAAATAACCTTGTCCATCCTATTCAGGGAATACAGAAGCCATCCTAGAACATGGTAGTACAGCTGACAACTGTGTTTAAATATGGTTGTCAAATGGTTTTGGCCATAGAGTGGTCAGGGCCTTCTACAGTAAGGGATGTAATTTTTAGAGACGCTGAGCACCCATATCTCCAGCTATAATCAGTTGGAGCTGTGAACAACAGGTCCTAACGCTATTTCTATTACTATAATGTAATCTTAGTATAGTCCTGCATTCCTTATGGGAAGTATGTAATTACTAATATTTTTCATTTATATTTCAGTACTGAGTAAAGGACTCAACCAGGTCATGGCCTCATTGTTCCGATCACCGAACATCTAGACCCCAGTTCAGCGAAGGACATAAGCATGTGCTTAGGTTGTTTGCTGTATCAGGCCCATAGTAGATGACATTCCATGTCTCAAAGAGCTAAGAGTCTAGAGTGTATCCTTGAGACCTAACCTACCAGGACAGACTGAATGAGAAGTAAGATTTTATTTTCCATTACTCAGGGAGGGATTTGACTGGGAGACTCTGATCCAAGAATGCTCGGCTCCCAGCCCAGCCCATGTGGAATCTTGTGATGGAGAGTAAGACTGTCCTGACCACTGTATCTCTTTAAGGGCTATTGAGTGAACGTACTATAGATCAACTCATTTTACCACCTATTTATTTTAGTACAAAAAATGTTAAATTATTTTCTTGCTCTAGGTCATCACCCAAAGTGATTCTGTTTCTCTGTGCATATGGGGTACATTTATATTTTGGTATTGGTATTTAACAAATATTTTGCTGTTCATCTGTATGCTTTGCATGCTATGTCTGTTTTAAATTAAAACTGCCAATGGACAGTCAAGCAGTAGTTTTATCAGAAAATCACAGTGATGTAAGAGTTACCTGGAAATAAATTCTGTCCATACCTCTACTTATCATAATCTGCCACCATAAAGATTGTCTGCTTTACTAAATGAAAGAAATCTGTCCAGACTTGTTGGATTTCTACTTGAGACAAAACACGTTCAAGAATAGAAAACCTCAGCATGCAGCACCTGCATGATAGTAAGTATGATTAATATCCGTTTGAGTTGCCAGTACTTTTACGTACTCAGAGTAGACACTGTAAACTTCACATTAATCACTTCCAAGCTGTGGCAGGACCAGCAAACACCACTGTTAGTGAAAAGAGCCAAATGATTGGGAACATATTCAGAACAGCTTTATTTCATTGACAGGCAGGACAGCTTTTTTCTTTTAAACTCTGATTTAAAAACCTGTATTATTTACTCATTCATTATTGTAGTCATTCATATTTATGTAAATCTGAGCAATTTGCAGTTGGATTATTTATCACANCATTTCATGTGTCTTTGGCCGCATTGGGTCAAGAAGCTAGCATGTCGGAATAGAGATGCCCTTTTCATTCCAAACATTTTTTTTTAACTTTTACAACATATAAGGCAAAAAAAAAGGAGAACTGTTTCTGTTTTTCTTCAGTTTTTAGGTAAATAAAGCTTAATTTTGCAAAATGCACACGTACGCACGAGGGAAAATGCAATCAGCATCTTATGTATATTGAACTTTGGTGTAGTTAGAAAAAAATCATAGTTTTGCAACAGCTGTGATCTTTCTGTTTGAGAAATTACTGAGCATTTTGGCTGCTGTCTTGCAATGTTTTTCATTACTGCATAATATGTTTATTATGCATTACTAAACCTCATTTTGCAGGAAATACATCGTGACCATTTCAAACTGTATCAGGTGGAAACTCAGTTTACAGCTTCCCATCCCGGATGCTAAATTTTCTATGAGGTATTATGCAAATCAGCAAGCCATTTTTAAAAATGAAAAGTTTTTTTCCCCCTCAAGCAAAATTGCTATTTTTGTAGCCACGGTCTAGGTTACAAATACAAGCTTTAAGGTAGAATAGATAAAATCTTCCAGTGTTTTGAAAAATCACCAGAAAACATCATAATCTTGCTCATTATCTTTCTGTGCAGTGTTGCTACATAGGATTGTTACCATATAAAGTCTCATTGACATGTCTTTGGTGTTCATCAGAAGGTGTGAGAAATTAATAAGGCATCTTTGAAGGTGTATACATATTTCTTATGTAGCCAGAATAAACACTTAGGAAGCCCTGATTTTAAGATCTCATTTGTCTAGTGCCATACTGCCTTGGCATTGACAATATAGCAGTAGTTTGCTTCAAGCCTTAATACAGCATACATCTCTTGGCAAGGGTACAGTGTAAGACCCCCACATAAAATATTTTTGTGTATATTTCACTGACACATACGTGATCTATGATCTGAATTCTTCCTGGGTATTTCAGATGCCCTTGAGATCAGGATGAAGCAGTGACTTAGCACAATATGTTGCTGGAAAGCAGATCCTACACAATTCTCCAGAAATAAGAAAATCCACACAGCACAGGTCAAGTGAAAATCCCAACAGGTCTCACAGCACCTTCTCAGTTTGTCATACACAAGATGGGAGGAGATGGAACATGGAATTTATTTGGAATGGACCAGTGATTATAAAAGGCCCAATTCTTAAATGCTTACATTGTATACTACTTCACTTCACAAGTAACCTCTTTGAAGTCAACAAAACTTCTTCTTGAGTAAGGTATTATTGTTGTGTGTAAGGATATCAGAATCTGTTCATACTCGTGAAAACAAATTCATTTCAAAATTGGTATGCTGGATACCATAACCTGGATTATGGTAAATTGAGCATGATTATGGAAGGTGCTCAGGTACCATGGTGCCAAATGTGGCATAAGAGCCTGAGTGGATTAGAACAGAATTTAGACTTTTTGCATAGTGGGGAGGGGTTATGACATGATTTCCTCTTGTACCCCTCATCTGATACTTCTAGGTTTTGTCCATGTTTCCAGTATAATTGAAACTGTGCTTGAAACAACTAAATTTAAATGCAGTCATATAGTCCTAGACTGTAAGGCAAGAAGAGACCAGCAGATAAACTAGTCTGGCCTCCTGTATGTCACAGGCCACCAACACAATGCAGTACCTGCACATTAAACCCAATAGTCCAAATTAGACCAAACTATTAAAGCCCACAGGAGACTAAACTATTATGTGCTACAGGCACAGAATAGGAAGGACCAAGGTGCCCCAATACCTGAAGCTCCTGCAATGACAGCGAATTGATTAAGTGAGATATACTCACATAGTCCTGGCAACTGACCCGCAACCCATTGCAGTTTTTAGTGTAAATATGGATGACATCGCTGAATCATAAGCACTATGAACAGAGATCTTTTTCTTCTGAGAAGCATATTCAAATCACATTAGAAAACCATGCTATAGACTGCTTTGGGAGTTGTCTGTAGTACAGTTTGGCAAATATAGCTCTCTGGAAAAATAACCTTGTCCATCCTATTCAGGGAATACAGAAGCCATCCTAGAACATGGTAGTACAGCTGACAACTGTGTTTAAATATGGTTGTCAAATGGTTTTGGCCATAGAGTGGTCAGGGCCTTCTACAGTAAGGGATGTAATTTTTAGAGACGCTGAGCACCCATATCTCCAGCTATAATCAGTTGGAGCTGTGAACAACAGGTCCTAACGCTATTTCTATTACTATAATGTAATCTTAGTATAGTCCTGCATTCCTTATGGGAAGTATGTAATTACTAATATTTTTCATTTATATTTCAGTACTGAGTAAAGGACTCAACCAGGTCATGGCCTCATTGTTCCGATCACCGAACATCTAGACCCCAGTTCAGCGAAGGACATAAGCATGTGCTTAGGTTGTTTGCTGTATCAGGCCCATAGTAGATGACATTCCATGTCTCAAAGAGCTAAGAGTCTAGAGTGTATCCTTGAGACCTAACCTACCAGGACAGACTGAATGAGAAGTAAGATTTTATTTTCCATTACTCAGGGAGGGATTTGACTGGGAGACTCTGATCCAAGAATGCTCGGCTCCCAGCCCAGCCCATGTGGAATCTTGTGATGGAGAGTAAGACTGTCCTGACCACTGTATCTCTTTAAGGGCTATTGAGTGAACGTACTATAGATCAACTCATTTTACCACCTATTTATTTTAGTACAAAAAATGTTAAATTATTTTCTTGCTCTAGGTCATCACCCAAAGTGATTCTGTTTCTCTGTGCATATGGGGTACATTTATATTTTGGTATTGGTATTTAACAAATATTTTGCTGTTCATCTGTATGCTTTGCATGCTATGTCTGTTTTAAATTAAAACTGCCAATGGACAGTCAAGCAGTAGTTTTATCAGAAAATCACAGTGATGTAAGAGTTACCTGGAAATAAATTCTGTCCATACCTCTACTTATCATAATCTGCCACCATAAAGATTGTCTGCTTTACTAAATGAAAGAAATCTGTCCAGACTTGTTGGATTTCTACTTGAGACAAAACACGTTCAAGAATAGAAAACCTCAGCATGCAGCACCTGCATGATAGTAAGTATGATTAATATCCGTTTGAGTTGCCAGTACTTTTACGTACTCAGAGTAGACACTGTAAACTTCACATTAATCACTTCCAAGCTGTGGCAGGACCAGCAAACACCACTGTTAGTGAAAAGAGCCAAATGATTGGGAACATATTCAGAACAGCTTTATTTCATTGACAGGCAGGACAGCTTTTTTCTTTTAAACTCTGATTTAAAAACCTGTATTATTTACTCATTCATTATTGTAGTCATTCATATTTATGTAAATCTGAGCAATTTGCAGTTGGATTATTTATCACAGTTTATTGGCAGGATGTGGTCACATGAAAAAGCTACATTCTAATAGCCTTTTTTCATGTGGTTACACAGTGCTAATGAGAATTACTTCATTATCAGCTGAGAATGAAATGGTAGAGAAGAGAAATATCCTTAAAGTTGAACATCAGGGGGAAAAAATGTTCTTCCGGTTAGTAATTTTCTAATTGTCAGAATAGATTTTTTTTTAAGTACATAAAAGTAGATTAAATAAAACAGATTAATTTGTTAAGCAAGTATGGCAAATGACTGTAATTTCAGGAATTAAAATAGGATAAGATTAGGAAATAAATCATTTTGGGTTGACCCATATGTGTATTCTAGACTTTAGTTAGTTAGTGCATACATAAAAAGGAATTCTTCTTATACCTTTAAAGCAATTTTATTCTCGTTCTTTCATCATGATTCTGAAAACTGCTTTATTAAAAAGAAAAAATATGAACAAACTGCATTTATCTAGGATTTGGTGAACATTAATATCGAAGGTTTGCTGTTTTTCTTGGTTGATTTAGTAAATAAGCAGAAAGACAAAATCAGTCTCTTCGTGCAAATGCACTAAGTAAGGCAATGTGACACTGTCCTTTTGTCCCCTGCTCCTGGGATATATAGTGCTTAGTGTATATTAAATTCATAACCCCTGTAATTAACACCTACCTCAGTCAGCCACAGTATATAGGTTTACCTTGAGGGCTCCAGGTAGTCTGGATAGGTCACCACTATTCTACTGCTACATCCAGGACAAAGATGACTGGCGAGGCCTGGACCCTGATATAAATAACATGACTGGATCATCAGACTACTGAGCTGTACTCTTCAGATCACTTTTTAGTAAATTTCATTTTGGGATTCTGTCCGGAAAGGGAACACTCTTACTCAGCAATAATCAGTCAGTAACTTGTATTTCATACACTTAAAGCTCAGACTTCAGAGTATTTGAAGTATAACTTAAGAACAATTGAGATAACTTTTATTTAAAGCACTAGTGGCCCAGATCCTTGGCCCCCATTCTAGCTGCTTTGCACTCCTTAAGCACCACAAAGCTACCAAAAGGCTTGCCTAAAGGGGCAGCTGGAGACTCTCCAGGTTTCTCCCTGGGTGACTCTTGCATCACCTCTCTCTCAATATCCCAGCATAGCAAGAGCTTGCTGGTACTACCTGGCTAGTGGAGTCATCTCCAGGGGAAGTTAGGGCATAATTTGGAGCCTCCGTATTAAATTCCAGTACATTATATCTATGCACCATTGTCAACATTTCCACACTTCTTTCTTTGTGTGTCCTGCATAAATACATGCAAAAACATCATGTGCCATGATGGCTAGACAGACAGAAAATGTTTACTAGACGTGTCATTTCATCCTTTCTCTTGTACTGTGGTGTAGACGCCACCGCAAATGGATTAAACAATATCTGTTCTTTAGAACCACTCAGTGGCCAATGAGAGTTGTGCTGATAGACATTTTCCAAATTATTCATTTCTCTTGTCAAAAAATAGCCATTTTTAAATGAAAATTTTGCAAAAATATTTTTGATTTTTGAAAATTTCTGGATTTTTCTGGTGAAAACTGAGCACCAAATTTTTGTTGTTTTTTTTTCTGTCTCTCGCCCCATCCCACCCTTTCTCAGTGACACAAAAGGAAAATGGGGAAGGAAGAGGATAAAAAGGAAAAACTGAAAATGGTTATTATTATTCTAAAAATACTTTGTAGGCCATTAATCTGGGGGTTTTCTTCCACTTCATGGCCTCTTATTCTCCCCATTGCCAGCAAACTGTGGATGGAGGGACAGATAAATATTTATCTACTAGATGTTCACCTAAAATGCCACAGCTAAGATCACCTTCCATTTGACCATATCACCTTATTTCTAACTTATCTTACTGGCCTCCTCTCTTTTTTTAGCATCGTGTTCAAGCTACTTGTCTAATTCCTCTCCCAGTTGGGTTTCTTGTCTCATTTCTTCAGTTTTTATTTCCTCCTTCACTCCTCTTACATACCATGTCCCCCCACAATCCTCTACAGCTTCTCCCTTAGTATTCTCCTCTTGCTGTCAACCTCACACCTTTTTTCAATATATCGCTTACTCTTTATACACAACAGACTTTACCATTGACTTGAATGGGGCCCAAGATTTCACCCCATTTGTCAAGGTCTTTTTCTTGAACTATATTCTGTGTTGGTTAATCTCTTCTTTGTTGTATAAAAGTCGTGGAGTAACAAATATACACCCTAGGTTTTTGTTTTGGTGTTTTAGGTTGAAAGAGCATACAGGTGAAATGGTTTTGCATCTCACTCTTTCTTGTCTTTGTGAAGTGCCTGAACTGAAGCAACTGAATACTTGAAATGCAGGCACAAGCACAATTTACTGAAAGATATTGTACTTAAAGAGAGATCAAACTTGTGTTGATATTAGAAGATAATATTAATAAAACTTAAAATAACTTCATAGGGAATTAGGCTGCTATTTCTTAATGAAACTCTTGGGCCATTTTATCCAGGCAAAGTGTTCATTTTGTTCATATAATAGAAATCCAGATAAAACAATCACATTTCTTTAGTCACTGGAAGCTGTGAACAATCATATTAATGGTTTTAGATAACTAGAAATGTAGACTTAATAAATCTTAAAAATTTCAATTTAGAATTTTAAAAGCCAAATGGCATGTTCCCGTGTGTCTTTCATTTCAGCTTCCAGGTGGAATGAGCATATTTCTCAATAGGCATGTACTTTCATCTGCCTCTGTTTCATTTTGTCTCTTATTATCTTCCAAACCTGCAAGTCAGAACAGAGAGAATTACAGTTTTGGTGCCACATGCTACCCTTGACTAGCTAAATTGTGGGTTTACAAGACCAAATCCTAGATGGCGTCCTGTATATTCCATTATCTGGCATAAGGTCCAGGTTTGATTCCCAGGCTAGTTCATAGCATCAGAAGATCACTACAAAGATGTGAGCTGACACAGGGTCTCCCAGTCTGCGCTGATGTGCAATCAGTGGTATCACAGTCCAGTTTTCAGATGTAGTTTAGGGTACTGTCCCAGAAAGTCTCATCTGTGTACCTCTCTCCCTTGGCTTTTCCATTTCAGCCGCTGTGGTCTCTAAAGTCTGTACTCAGTCTCTGAGGGCCATGAGATCCGTGCACTGAATGCACAAAAGCCAAGAAATAATACATGTTGCATTCACTACAGTAAACTGGATATAGCCCCCACCCTGCTGCTAGACTTCTGCCTGTGTTCTGTTTACTCATGCAGCTTTTGTCAGGGGGTGGGGTATTAGCCTGTGTTGAGAGAATGTAAGGTGTACAGTGTATCTAGTTCTCTCTCTCCCTCTCTCTAAACTCCCTTGCAAAACTCCCCTCTTTGCTGCTTCTGTTCGCTAGCTCCTATACTCACTTAGGAGTTGGCTACTTAAACTTCCGTTGTCCCTGAGAACATAATGACCAAGGAAGATACATTAACATTTGATCATTGTTTATATTTGATGTTTCTGTTGTGTAAATACCAGTGATATGGACTGTGATGTTTGTAGATTGCTATATAAATCCTTTGAAAATTATTGCAAAGATATGGGAAAATATGACAAATGCTTTACAAGTAATATGTTGTCTTTTATCACCTATTGGTTAAATCAATGCTTTAGTGTTTCATGGGCTGCGTATGTTAGAAAATCAAAAAGCGATGACATTTTCTGTGTTTATATTGGCCCATTTTACACCTTTTATTGCATCATTAGCACATCAGACAAAGTATGCTCATAATAAAAGTGCTCAACCTTCCCTTCACTGTTATGTAAACTGACAATATGTTTGTTCTTTCCTCTTAGGTGGGTTTCATTTGCTTTCAGTTTGTATTTTCATAGAAAGAAGAACTTACATGCTGATCAAGCCTTATTATGAAAGCCCACCCTTGAACTTTCTGTGGGATTTGGATTGGTTAACCACTCACTGTTACAATAAAACACCACATCTATAGCATCATCATTAGCAAGCTACTTGATTTACTTTGTGGTGGCGGAGTGTGAGAGAAAGAAAGGGAGAAATTATGTAGCTGGTATTTGAACAAAAGGCGCTAGGTCACCATCCTCTGTCATGCAGAGAAACATCCTTTGTAAATGATACAGGCCAGATTTTCAAAAGTAATCTCAAAATATGACCTGCAAGTTTTTACATCCAATCTGAGGTTTCGATTTGCATACACGCTAACTCAGATTTGTACTGGCATCTTTCCTTTTTGTGTGCAAACCAGAGAGTTACATACCCAGTTTACATGTCAACTGCAAATCTAAGTTGTTTTTTGCGCACACACAAAAACTGGAAGTTGAGTCTTGTTGAGACTCCTTGGAATATTTGATCCTAAAGTTGTTGAAGAAAGCTGAAAAGATTATACTGAGAGTTGATTATATGTAATACAAGTTTTGTTTCCTTTTTTCCAAACCTTACAAGAATTTGCTACTATGGAGGTATGGCTATATGAACATCTGTTTTAAAATAAACAATATAGTAGCAGACTGTTAGAGGAAGTGGTTGTGTGTTCTTGGCCTTGTGCTGTGGGTTTTTTTTTTCTTCCATGCTTGATAACTAAAACTTCATTTAGGTACTGCCTAGTTTAGCACGTAACGTTGTTACAAAACATTTATTTCTCCAGACAAATCAACAGCCTTGTGTCCATGGTCTTGCAGAATCACATTCTGAGCTTTTCTTTTGATCCTGTACTTTTGTTCCATTGGAAATAGAATTCCATGGAAGAATGGATGAGGACAGAATGTACGGTACTTTAAATAGTTGTATCCTTTTCTTCTTCGTGTCCTCTCCTAATTGGTCTATTTTGAATACAGCGTGTATGCTAGCCAAGAGCAGAGTTATTGTTTTGATGTAACATATAAAATCTCAATGGAACAATTATTTGTGGATATCTTACAAATTAGTTTTATGTATTACAAATCAGTTTATGTCTATCAACACAATAAATGCTAAATTAGAAGCTTTATCAGCATGCTAAAACCTGCTACAAAATTTGAATGCATGTAATAAATTCCCCATCCTTGCTAGTTCTTGCTGTTGTCCATGTGGTACCTGTCCTGTGCATAAATGAATGACATTATTGCCAACTCAGCATCTTCAGAGAACACTAAAACTTCTATTTATTTTACCTATTCTCTTCTCTCGCTCCTATCACCATTTCTTCTCTTGCACTTCTACTCTGAATGCTCCACTCAGACTGAGTTTTTTCTAAAATATAACATACATCATGTAACATCACATTGGTTACTTTGCTTGGATATTCTAACCCCAATCATAGGCTCTTCAGCGCAGGTACTGATGTCTTCTTACCAGTATGTGTTAACAATGGATTCAGACCTTTGGGAGCTACCACAGTATAAAACAGGATAATAAAAGTTGCCTTCTGCTTCAGAGTATGTAGAAGATACATCAGTTCTAGGCAAGCCCCAGGAAAATTATTTTTACACAATAGGCCAGATGGGCTGCTGAGGATGAGCACATGAAGGAGCTCTCAGCACATGGTTCTTGCTCTTCACGTGAGAAGCCCCATCTGTGCAGTTCTGCCTCCCCCACCTTTGTGCATAGCAGAGCTGGGGATCTTTTTGTAAGGAACTGGGTAGAGCAGACAAGAGAAGGGAGAGACAATCAATGGCCTGAGATTGTGTTCACTTTGCTCAGGCTTCCTCTGCGCTGATAAACTTCTGTTGCTCCAAGGGCACTGGTAGACAGGGGAGTCCCTGGCAGCATGATCCTGATGGTGTCATCCTGCCACGGAGTAAGACGGGGTCAGGAGGACCTGGAGACAGCACAGAGGCACAAGACCTTCATGCTCAGCTGATCGTCTCAAATTCTTAGGCTCTGATGGCTGAATCTCTCATCCATTCTATCTAAGGCTAACCTCAGCCTGGCAGCAGAGACTCCATGATGTTTCTTCCCTTTAAACCTATGCCATGGGCTTTTCTGTGGGATGGGAACAACTAACCCTTAAAAAAGAAAAAAAAACATATTCGCAGCAGAGATTGTCATTGCATGGCATAGTCAAAGATGAAGCTGCTAACATTAGATAAACAGAAGTGTTATCACTGTTTAATCTTTGTGAGAAAGTGTATTTTTGGTCTCTCTTTGTAGTATTTGAATTCATTGTTATAGCTAATGGACATCTCATATTGTCTTAAATCACTGGCTCTTTACTGTGCCAGATAGTAATAGAAACCTTAGAGCTACCATAATTTGGCACCTATGTTTTGAATCAGTTGCCAAAGGAACTTAGAGGGGGAAAAAATCGCTTGAAACGTTTTCCAAGCTCTCTCTCTCCGAAATGTGTTACAAGGCTTGTACTTGCTGAATACATACTTTATGCAAACTGCATAGTTACTATGCCATATTAAATGAGCTAACCTGGTGAGCCAACAATGGAGAGGAGGATTTAATTTAGGGGAGCAGCAGTTACCAAAGAACACAATAGACATGTTCCTACAAGTTTGAAACCTACTCTGATACTGCAGTGAAATGGTTTGCTTTGTTAATGAATGATCTGTGAAAATATCCGTTGTGAACATGAGGTCAATAATTTTTGGCATCATTTATGTGTTTATCTTTACATAAGCAACCCCCTACATGTTGCTGGTGCACAACATTGTAACCTATCTTCTGTTGCATGAGAAATTAATGTGGAGGGTCATGAGGGTTGAATGAGGGACACCCATTTGATTTGGACTGTTTCTGAAAATGACTTGTTACAAACTGCAGAACTGTCTGCATAGCACCTATGGATAAGAATATTATACCTTGTTTCCAGCAGTTGAAACTCAGAGGTTTTCTGATCCTCAGCATGGAGAGCATGTTACCTTTGGTTGCCTGTTTCAAAGATATTTGAATTGGGTTATTTCCCCGAGAGACCCATTAATCCATTGCACCTCTAATACCATCCTATCATAGCTTATGTTCTAGAAAAGCACAACCATCAGAAGGTTTCATGGCAACATACAGGAATTTAAATATAAAAAGAAAGGAATAGAGAGAGAGAGTTTAATCTAAGTTTTATGAGATAATCTGGGGAATTTTGCAAGAAACCTATTGTTTATCTCTTCCAGCTCTCATTCTTTGATGGGATAGACATTTTCCTATGTAAGAAAGACCTTTTCGTTGTTCTGGGAAAATACCAAGCTGAGCATTGCACTGTATAGCAGATTTTTCTCTTGAAAAACTGTCTTGCACATGATTAACTTCATAGTACATAATAGAGAGAGAGAGCTCCAAGGTGATGGTTAATGGCATTCGAAAAACCATTGTTAACCTCAGTTTATAAAGATTTACACAGAGCCCATAATACAATCAATATTTTGATTATCCTGCTACAAATAAATGTTTATGAATAGCAGAATCCTTATGTAGTAGATAAATATTTAAAAGATTTATCCAAAAACCTCCATTTTCCTATTCCAGACTTATAGAAATTGGGAGTGATTGCTCACTTTCTTCTGAAAAGTAATTTCTTGTTGTGAAGAAAAGTTTTCAGAGTGAAGTTTTGTTTCATGTATATATACGTATATATACAGAGAGAGAGAGAGAGAGCGCGTTCATTTCCTATTCTGCTTAATTTTTGTGGGGGTGGCTGAACTGGGCAAAGATCAATGATAAAGTGAGGTGGGGAAATGCAAATTAGAAACACAGCGGAAAACAATGAAAAGGCACGAACACTGGAAAAAAAAAAAAAGGGGCGGCCAAACATCATCAGGAGTGAAGTGGTTAAGGAGTTGCCGCAACAGGAAGTGGGTGAAACGCTGTTTTCAGCGTACTCATGGGAACCGAATTGGAAAGTGTTGTGGTAAAAGTGTGTGGAAAAAAAAAAGGGTCTTGAGTCAAGCTATAAATATCTGTTCTTCTTTGAAGTCTGGTGACCAACAATTAATGTTACTGGAAATCTCATAAAGAGTTGTTGTTTCATTAATTGGTGTGCCTGAATAGTGTGCAAAGTAAGGTAAGGATTAGCTCATCTCCGTAGGCTTCTTTGATAGACTCAACTTTTCTGAAACTCCTGGGGCAGATAAATAATGGGTGTTGAAAACAGCTTCCATTCTATTCCTCTGCTCAGTGACATCAGTTACTGTCCCTCGTAGCACTCAGACAGGTAATGACACTGAGAAAAAGAGATGTTTCTAAGGAGTGTGTGTCGGGAACTGGGGCATGGCCACATGGGCAGTCATGTTCAGTGATTGAGCCGTAGACGGTTGGGCCTGAGGGGTCGAGCCAGAGCCAGTAGCAGAGGTCTGAAGCCAACCGTGAGGCCAAGGTCAATAGTGGGGACTGGAGCCAAGGGCTGAGCTGGAGTCAGTAGTCAGGGGCCATAGCCAAGGGTCAGTAGCCAGGAACTGGAGGGCAGGGTGAAGAAGTATGGACCAGGAACAGGGCTTGGCCCACTATACTGTACTAACTAACTGTGTCCTTGGTTCCTTATGACTCAGTTTGCTCAACTATATGATTTTTGTGAGCTACACAACTACAGCAGAGGTTCATCTAAATCACTCCAGTGTCCTGCTATTGTACACCTCCCAGAGGGCTCTTGGTCCTTTGCCTCTTTGAACTGGGTGCACAGTTCGCAACCTTACTTTCATGTAAAAGATCCACTCCAGTGCACGTGTTGTTTGCTCAGTTGGTCCTTAGTCTGTTCACATTCAGTCTTTGTTTCCAGTCAAATAAATTCCAGCAGGATATGAACTGAGATTTAAATCAAGAGACAGATCTACTGTACACAACTTTCAATGCACTACTGTTGCAGGACTTTATACAAACGTCTGAGCTTTAAAATGCCTCTTTTGGACTGATATTATTGTTTAAGTAAAACCCATTTCTGTTTGGCTCACCAAAAACTCCAACCCACCCTGAAGGCTCTGTTTTGCATTAAAATTATTCAAAAATTTGCTGGAAGCTGTGTTTAGATTTTAATTCAGTCCATCCTTTCTCCTCACATATGGACGTGTTTTTCCCTACAGCTGCAATCTGCAAAATTGAGTTGTAGTGCTGAGACATACTGTACTGTAACTGAATCAGCCTAAAATATGTGAAGGGACTCTGAATTTGAATTCGACATTAGGATGGCAAGAGCTTTTTCTTTACTGAATTTGAAATTCTTTTGCAACAGGGCACATTTCAGTGTGGTAATACAGAACAGGATTCAGTAAATTAAAATGGGTTTGGCACCGTCTTCTAAATATGGCACCCACTTTAGGAGTCAATTAGAATAGGCCTGTGTTTAAACGTATCAGTGTTTCCTTTGATCTCTGTGTTCATCCAACAGAAAACCTCTTGAAGTAGTTTGACAGAAAGGAGTTTATGGATAAAACACTCTATGGGTGAAATCAGTGGCAGTTTTTCCATTTTCTTCAGTGGAACTAGGATTTCAGCCTATATTTTAAAAATATCCTGCATTGCTTGCATCTCCTCAATGCTGCAAAACGTGCCTATAAAGGAAATCTTTGTTAGAATGAAGCATCAAGATGGATGAGTTAGGTGTCTAGATGCTTTTGTAAATCCCACTAAGCACTATCTGGCCTTTTGCAAATAAGAAATGGAGTCGAATAATGTCTTTAGGCAGGACTTGGAAACAAATTTTTACCTCTCAAATTCTACTTGTAACCAAAATTTGCATTTTTGTCTTTAAATATTTTTTTAGAAAAGGGCTAACATTTTATTTCCAGGTAAAAAAATTTTCTTCCATTTCAGACTCAGTACTGTTTGTAAAGGTATAATTTTAAGTGAAAAACAAGACAAAAAAATCAACCAAATTAAATGCTGTTTCAGAAAAAAAAAATAAAAAGGCATTTTTTCCCAGAATCCTGGGGTAAGATAGCTTCAAATTTTCCATAAAACAATATTAACATTAGGACAATTTAGCACATCTCTCTGTCCATGGCATCAGTCTTAACTGCCATCATGACATTGCTGTACATATTCACTTAAAGCCCTAGTGCAAAAAGTTGTGTGTTTACACTGTGTTAGATAATACGAGCTATCTTTTATAGTGAAGAGAAAGCTTTAGACTAGTAGAATCCCAAGATATGTTAATGCAGTTTAATAATATTTTCAGCATCTGTTGCTTTTTCACCTATTAATGGTTAATGATGTCTCTAATTCTTTGATGCTTATCTTTAGGTCTTTACTAGTGCTGCTGAAAATACAGGCCAGGCCAATTGGAATTTTGACTGAATAAAGAGTAAGAGTCTAAGATTCTCTTTCCATGAATGAGATCTTGTTTGTATCTGGTCCTGAGGCTGGACTTTCTTGGCATTTGTCATTGCAAATGAAGGCACAGAGTCCTGGCAATTAGTAGAATCCTAAGTTATAAATTAGTATGTCCAACTCTGTATGTGATATAATCATTATGCAGTGTAAAACAGAATCCATACTTTTGTGTCAGTCCAACTGCGGTGGTATAATGTACACCACATGCTTTCTAATAGCCTTTGTTTGCATTAGGAAAAACATAACATCCTCCCACTGAGAACCAGGGATCCCCTCAGGTTCTTGTGAATATAACATTCAAAAATGTGGCTTTAAAGAGATTTTCTGTGTTGGCTGGGTGCATTTCACAATGTCCCTACACTGTCCCCAGAAGATGTAAGATGTGCTAGTTCTGGGAACTTGTTATCAGAAGAGACTAAATCTATTTGAAGGCATTTTAGTAAGTACTAGGTATCTGACATACAGCTTTAACTTTCAAGGGATTTACAGCAAAGGAGCTATTTGTAAATACTGATTGGTCCATTCTCCTGAATACTTGTGCATAATTCCTATTCCAAGTTGTGCTCTAATAAGGGGACAGCAATCAGCATCCCTGAGTCATGTTTCTGTCCCTTATGAATTAGAATCCTTAGGACCTAGTTCTCATCTGGCTTAAAATATACACAAATCATTGACTTCCATCAGAGTTGTGGTAAACTGTATTCCCAGAAATAGATGGCAGCATACAAATTAACCCATAATCTAGTTAGACTGGATAGAAAAAGGGGTATTGTTGCTTTTATTGTTTGTCTAAGAGCAGAAATAGTAATCATTGTTCCACTACCTTTAGGTTAGAAATCAAATGTTTTGTTCAATCCATGTTAAGACTGTGGATCAAACTGACTAAAGCTAGGCTATTCTAAGGGTGTGAGGTGGAAATATAGAGCTGGCTAGTGTGTACCACTACCCTCACCTGGAAAAGGCAACTGTGTGTCATAGACACTGTACTATCAATAGCTAATGGAGATTCTACTTTGATTTCTGTGCGGGAGCAGGTGTGGTCCTAGCTGTTTTGCTGGCCAGGGCAGAAAAAGTTTTTGTGAGCCCCCATCCCAAAGCAGCTGAGCCAGACAAAACAAAATAAAAATCTAACCATCATTGACCAATCAGAGTGGAGCAAAAAAAAAAAAAAAAAGAGGCCAAACACCACAGTCCCTCCTGAAAGAAGGTGCCCAGAACAACTGGCCTGTTGCTCACCCCTAGAAACTGTACTGAGGATCTGGTTCCTGTCCCTAGTGCCACTGTGTAGGTCTGAATGGGCACCGATTTTTTACAAAACCAAAAGCATCCTGAAAACTATCATATTTTTAAGCTTTCGTGAACTGGAAATTATATGCCACATTGCGTTGCCCCAGGGTGTTAATGGCCAGCATACATTTTTTTTCATTGGAGCCAGTGAAATGAACTCCTAAGCTCAGAGAGCTGTTCTGATTACCAAGTCTTTGTATATTACAACAGCAGAGGTCACAGCCTCGTTATGGGAGTCTTTTACAAGTTTAATTGTTTAGAAATATACTTAATATCTGTACATCATGTTTTGGCAAAAATTAATCACTGAACAATAATTGTATAATCCATGTTATATACATAATTCAATCTGAATATTGTGTGGCTAATAATTAATAAAATAAATACAGCCTATTTGACATGTAAATGAGCAAATTAAAAGAATACACTAATGGATCATTAACCTCTTCTGAACTTATATTCTAAGTGAAAATCACATTAAGTGAATATCAGATGATGAGATAAACCTGCTAAAAGAATCCCAGTAACTGTGCCAAATGAGGTGATACCACAGCAAAGAAAGCTGTGCTAAATAAATAAACCATTTTCAAATGTGTAGATGAACAGGCTGATAACAAGCCCAGATAGCATCTTTGGTGGCCAGTTATGAAATCTCAGGGCTGTTTAAGCTGAAAGGTGTTGTGGTCTGCTGTCCTCATGGCTTAATGGTCAGAGGACAGGGTTAGAGAGTGGTTTAACATGAATGGGGAAAAATCCATGCTCCATATTTGAGGCATGTTGCCACTAAAAATGTAACACAAGTGTGAAAAAAGGCCTGGTTTGAAGATAAGAAATACGAGTCAAAATTCTTATCTCCTGCATTGATACTATACTATGTAGATACTGTGCTATGGAAGCATGCTGATTGGAGGTTCTTGGCAATGGAAGGTAAAAACTCCGTTTGGCCCATGTACAAATATTTCTGGTTAGCTTGTTAACAAATGACATAGATCAGTGCCCTAGCCACTCACCCAATCTGCCAAGCATACATCTCTTATGTCCCAAATGAACTGAGTTTGTAAGTCTTCTCATACTACCTGGTAGAAACCAGCACACATTTCAAAAACCTATTGACATTGTCTGCTCAGAAAAGGCCGAGACTGGGGACTGCACAAATTAGAACTAAAGCACACTTGCCGAATTATGTGAGGACACTTACACTCTCCCTTGCACATACTTCTCTGACTCTAACCAATGTTATCTGTCTTTCATGAAAGTTAGATTTTACCTCTTAAAATCACTAAAAGAGAATCCTAAAATCCATAGTAAATGAAATATCTCTAAACCACCTTGATCACAAGCTGCAGTTGTGTTGGTACCTTTGGGATCAGAAATTGCTTTTGCATATCATTTTATTTTGGTAAGTATCCCTAGAAATAAGCTGCCATGCATGAACAAAAAAGGGTATGAACCCTGGTCATGTTGTCATTGGACACAAATTGTTCATTGAAAATAACATAATTTGACATGGAGTCAAAAGGGTAAAGAATTTGAAATGTAGCTATTTTAAATTAAAGCAGTATATTGCAGAATTGCATCCTAATGTATAGATAGTTTTCCTTCTTTAAGGTCAGGGCTTTTCTTTTTCTTCTTTTTTTGTATAAAAACAGAGCTTTGATATGGGACAATGCCTCTTCCCTGTTTTAGGAAATACAAGTGTGAGGACCACTTAACTGTGGTTTGCTTTGCAGCTTTAAATGGCCTTTATTACCGTAGCCATAAATAGCAAACCGTCCCAAATATTACAGGATCTTTGTTGGCTTTGACCAATGAAGTAGAACAAGACCTCTGAATACTCCATTAGTTCCAGTGCTGTGCTTTGACGACTTTGCATCGGCAGCTCTTTTTCTATGTAAGTCGCTAGCCTCACCCGTGTCTCTTAACAAATACTGTTGACAGGCACCATTGCAATTTTTCTGCATGTTCTGACAGTTTAATTCAGTACCTCCTGGCTAAGCAGCCAGAGCCTGAGGGGGTAATTCAGCACCTTGGCATCACACTGCTGCAATTAAAATAATTAAGGGAGTTGGGATGGGCTTGCAGAGCTTTCCTTCTTCTGCAGCTTTGTACAGACAGTGCACTTTCCAATCCCCACATGGAATGAATATAGGATCTTCCTTTAAAATAAACGGATGTGAAATTTATTAAAAAGATGTTTATATCCAGGTTACTGAACCCATATGAATTTACACTCAACACACTTCTACCTCTCTCCATCTCCCTTTGACACCATTTCTTTTTTAAACACCTTCAGCCAAAATACTGAACATCCCTGGTGTAACTCCTTCAACCTCTTTTGACTAACAACAGGGATGCACTTGGCTCCAAACCTGCAGGCAAATCATTTGTTTTAGGGTGCTTAGCAGAGAAAATTGAGCATCCTTTGTTACTAAAGTATAAATATCAAAACTGTTAGCTTCCATTTCCTCTTGCTATGGGTGAAAGAGAAATATGACACCTATTTTACTAGTTTAAGCAAGCCATAAAATAAAAAACAGAAAGGACAGGAAGACTTTTTTTATATATATAGCCTCAAAGGATTTATTAGGAATCTTTTGATTTTATTTTGCCTATATATATAAAATACAGAAGAGAAAAAGTACACCCAAGCTTTTTCAAGTCTACGTACCCTCATTCCCTATACATTTAAGGAGTAATATCCTGCCCCTTTTGAAGTCAATGAAAAAACTTCCATTGACTTATTTTGCCAGGATTCCATGCTGGGAGTCCATCCCATAAGAAATATAAGTAAACTCCTTTCTTAATGTATGGTGCTAGAAAGGAACTGTGATAAACATGAGGCATTTGAAGTGAGCAAAAATATTCTGTTTTGTGTTAAGTTCGTCTGCCTTAAGCGGCATATAACAATATACAGTTATAGCACATACTAACCCAAGTGTTCTTATCTGCACTTACAGAATGTGTGTGCCTGATGCAACCTTTCTCTGGATCACTCATATCAAGCTCAAAAATGCTGCTCCTGTGTTTTGTCAATTACTGTAACATTAATCATGAAGGTGGGGACGAGGGAAGTGGGGGAAGGCGAATGTCTCAGCCAAAATTAGGGAAGTCTGCACTGTAAGCTCCAACCATGTTTCCACACATCAAAAACTGTGTACAAAATTCTTCTTTACATCTCCACGTTGTACCAGTTCAAGAGGATCAAACAAGCTAACACATTAAAATCAAGGCTGGATAAACAGTACGCAGAGCTAATCTGGAATCTTGTCTCTTTTGGTCTTTCACAGTTCATACGCTTTAAACATGCTCCTTCTGAGAATGGGTTGCTATGCTTTTCCCACCTGCATTGGGAATGTTTTGCATATCATTCGGATTGTTTTTTGTTGTTGTTGTTTTTCTGTCCCTACTGCTAGATTTTCCACTTTGTTCTGCATTTCCTCCAGCACCATTTTAAGGTACTAGGAAGAAGTTCTCCCACATCACAGATGGACAGCAAGTGGGGTGGGTTTTTCACCTTCTTCAGAGGGCATAATAAATTTGGCTAGGCAGAGGGGATTGTACTATAAAAATTATTTGTCACAACTGTATAATTGGTGTCCAGTGCAGGCTAATGAGGTAGAATTTGCCTTAATCCTCACTCATACCTCACATAAGGAAAGGGAAATGGGGAAGCTGGGCCTTCTTGGTCCTGATGCTGGGCCTGAGGGCCAGGGGAGGGAGGAGTGGTGGTTTGCACACTGCCCTGGACTTATCCCGCCGCTGGGTTGTTGGTATATGGAAGAGCAGCCTGGCAGTTCCTCATCCAGATCTGTTATGTTGTAGCTGGTAAAAATGACAGCCTTTGCTTTAGCAAATCTCTGCATGTGGTGTGGAATTCATTGTGGGGTCTGGGCCAAACTGGTTTCCTGGTTTTTAGGATACTCCATGTACCTGATTTTATCTACACCTTAACTGACCACCTGAAATGGCTGAGTCCTGGTTTGTATGTATGTATGTATTGAGTGTTTACATGCATATAGCATGTGAAAATGTATGTACGGATTGCACATATCTGACTATAATCTGGCCCTTAAATTTCTCCAGTCCTCGGCTTCCCACTGTTAAAATTGGCAAAATACCTTCTAGAGGTGTTGTGAGGCCTTGAAGGATAGCTGAAAAGTGTTGTTGTTAATAATAATAATAACAACTTCAGGTCGGTGGGTGGGCAATATAGGATTTGATATTCCCATTGTAGCCTGTGTTGAAACATGTGTTACTAACCAATAAAGCCCATCATAAATAATCTCATATCTGTTAGTTAAATGGCTGGTAGTGACACTTATTGGAATTCAAAAGATTAATTATAAGAGACAATCTATCTTGTGTATGTGTGTGGTCTTCCTATTTCAGGAGCTAAAATACAATTGAAGATAGAATTTGCCCCAAGTTCATTACCTTGAAAATTGCAATACACCCCATTGTTTACATCTTTGGTATTATCCAATATTTTAATAGTAATTTAGTTACTGCCGTGATCTAGGATAAATAACTTTATTACTGCAGTCCTGCTGACGACTTGATGTAAATTTGGTCCAGTTCATTACTTTGCTCTCATCTGAACTTGAAGTTAGTCAGAGTATTATGTGATAGCAACAAAGAGTCCTGTGGCACCTTATAGACTAACAGACGTTTTGGAGCATGGGCTTTCCACTACATGCATCCGACAAAGTGGGTATTCACCCATGAAAGCTCATGCTCCAATACGTCTGTTAGTTTATAAGGTGCCACAGGACTCTTTGCTGCTTTTACAGATCCAGACTAACACGGCTACCCTTCTGATATTATGTGATAGTGTAATAGATATGTTTTGATCTCAGTGCATAAGGACATACATATATAACTCTTTTTTACACTATCAGGAACTATTTGCATGAACTCTGCACGTATGGACATGCGGATATACACTTGTTAAATTTTCCTTTTGTGTTATAAAAAGTGTGGTTAGGAAATATGAATTCAGCATTTCACCCACTTCCTGCATTCTGAGAATCGTCCATGGTGTGTGCCAGTCATGCAGTGGAAAGAATAGTTGTCATCCTAATGTTCAGATCAGGCCTCTCCTGTACATCGTGTCTCTGGATTCCAAGCAGGCTGCTGTAACTTTAAAAAGATTGAACAAAGAATGTACCTTCAGTAGCTAAGCTGAAATAAGAATGTCTCATGAGTTTAATGGATCAAACAGTGGTGATGGGTTTTATGGCTCCTTTTCACTTTAGGGCAAAGGGAAGAATGAGCAGGGCAGGTTGGTTTTAAATTCAAGGATTTATGTTGTTAATCCTCCTGGCTAATTATAATTTATGGGATCCTGATAAATTAATATGCAGTTGCTATTCAAAAGGAGAGAATAGTGTAAAGCAAGCATAAACAAGTCTTGTTCATTTTTAATTTATTTCCACCAATGGAGAATATTAAATGAAATGAACACTGGGGCATTTCACAGGGAGTTTCATTTTCATTATTTATCTCCAGATTTATGGACTCGATGCAACAATTTTCCAAACCCTTTTTTTGCCCCACGAAGCAAATAATGTTTAAAGTGTTAGCATATTGACTACAATCTGAGATCAAAAGTTATATAATTTTATTGAAAGGAATTATCGTAAGCATTAAGATGGAAAAACAAAAGCTTTTTATTAGCTATTTTTAATGCTGTGAATTTTAGCATTAATTAAAGTAAGGAGTTGACATCAGTGGCACTGCACACATTTCTCTATGCAGCTCTGTGAATGTGTCTAAGTCCTAATTGGCAGATTACCAGCTCTGGGCTCTCTCTGGCAGAAATTGCTATAGTCCTGAAATGTGTGTGTATAACACTGAAAAAAATCATGAAGAAGCCTTTACAGTTCTGCATCTCAACTTTAAAAGTCCTGGTTATTTGTTGTATCCACAGTTTTTCCACACAAACTATTTTTATAAGGTCAAACAAAATCTGTATACTTCAAGGTAGGAAGTAAAACCTGTAGTCTGCCACTTACATTAACCAGAACTTTTACAGATTCAATAACATTCTGCAAAAAATAAATTATTATGAGGCAGTGTCTGCCATTTTGGATGCAGAGAAAATAGCTGAGCAATGATTAAACATATGCTCCTGCAAAGATGATGTTTTAGTTTCTCACTACACAATTTTAATTGCTTATAATCAATGCAGTCTAAAACACTTGTGCGGGCTTACACCAGTTATATGTAACGCGGGTACATTGTATGAAAGAATGTTGTGTTGCCAAATATATAGTGCATGAGACCTAGTTTTCTATTCTATTATGCTGGTTTTGCGCTGGAGATAAATACTATACTGAGTCCTGTTTCAATCCTCATTCATTAGCTTCTTCTATACCATAATCCTTGCCTTGAGCAATGCCTTTGATGTTATCAAGTAAATCTGGCTACTGATGTCTAGTCCCAGAATACATGTGATTTTGAAAGTGACATCTTTTGTCAAATGGAGATTGAAGGCTTTTTACCATTAATTTTGCAGGAGATTAGAATAATAAAGGCTACAAACCTTGAGTTTCTAGGCTGAGATCTGAGGGAAATAGTAATGATTTGGCCCTTTAAAAAATTCTTTTTCTCTTATATTATGTGCAGCCTGCAGAATTCTGTCCTGATTTCTACTGATCACACAGAGTTATGTTGATGATGCTCCTTAGAAGTTTTTATGGGCTTTCCTCATGGGAAAGGGGTAAACTTTTTCTAAATAAATAGGATCTTCTTTTGCATCTAGATTCAGAACTTTTGGCACAAGATTTCATAAATGAAAGTAGGTGTGAATCGCCTTCTGCTGGAAGGGCACCTAGTAGAATTATATTGCTGGATCTTCCTTGATTTTCTAAGTATACTAGGAGACGGTCTACTGCCATATTGCCCTCGGGTAAATTTTTCAAGAGCACCTAAATGACTCATATCAGAGGGGTAGCCGTGTTAGTCTGGATCTGTAAAAGCAGCAAAGAGTCCTGTGGCACCTTATAGACTAACAGAAATATTGGAGCATGAGCTTTCATGGGTGAATACCCACTTCGTCCAATGCATGACTTGGTAGCCTAAGTCCTATTGTTAAATGTGACTCAGGTGCTAAGGAAGCTAAGGCCTAGTCTCTGCTAGAAAAGATTTGCTGGTTTAGCTATACTAGTGAAGATATGCTGACAGACCCTCATAGGGTATATGCAGCTTGTATCACCAAAAGAATGCTTTTGCCAGTATAGTTTATAGCAGTTCCCTGCATGAAATAAGCTATAATGGCAAAAGCACTTATATGTAGGGTTACCAGATAGCAACTATGAAAAAACGGGGCAGGGGGTAGAGGGTAATAGATGCCTATATAAGAAAAAGTCCCAAAAAAACAGGACTGTCCCTTTAAAAACAGGACATCTGCTCACTCTACTTATATGCCATTATGATTGTGCCTACAACAGGGCTTTTGCTGGTATATAGATATTGCTAAAAAACATGCCCCTAACTAACATTGTTATACCAGCATATGTTTCTATTATAGACTGGCCTTCAGCTCCTACAGGCCTAAGTCACTTTGTCACTTTTGAAAATGGGACTTAGGTTCCTAAGTCACTTTGGAAAATATTACTCCTTGTTTAGTTTTGTCATCAGCCGCCATCATTCAGAGATGTAGTTTTTAGCTAGTTTGGTCCTGTGTGGTTTTCTTTGTTTCTTTCCAAATTGTTAAGTTTAGCAGGTACCAAGATCCCCACAATTTTTGATTTTCCATCAAGAAGATAGCAGTTCAGCAGATAATCTGAAAAACCCTATGTGAGTATCAGCCCCCAACATGATGCAAGAGGACCTGGATTCAAGAAAGTCTTAGTGATAATTTTACATCTATTGGCCATGTTTGGTATCTCCAGACTCAGCATCTTTTAAGGATTTTGTTGATGCTTTGCAATGAAGAAAAAAAATTCTATGTGCTGGGTTGCATATGCAGTAGAATGTGAGCCTTGACTTTTGAATAACCAACAAAGTATAACTCTTTAATGAATTAGAGCCAAATTCTTAGCGGGTGTAAATTGGTGCCGCTCCAGTGAAGTCATAGCAATTTGAACTAGCTGAGGATCCCTCTTTCAACTCAAATTACACCTGCCTAGTGGTGCTGGAACAATTTGTATAGTGGGGGTGCTGAGAGTCATTGAACCAAACTGTAAACCCTGTATATGATGAAATCCACTTCAAGCCCAGGGGTGCAGCAGCACTCGTAGTTCCAGCACCTCTGCACCTGCCTACTCTTATGTATAAAATTGCAGGCCAGTAGTTGCAGTAAAGTGGTCATGATCGGGTTAATGGGGTACCCAGACTGTTATGAGATAAAGCCATGGTCCGCCCCATCCCCGACTTCCTGGTTACTGAATGGGAGTTCCTCCTCCCATACACACACGCTGTTGTGATGCAGTTAAATAAAGCAGCAAGTTCCCAGGTTGCAGTCTTGTGAGTAGACTGATTTTGTTGTTGTTGCAGCTGCACTGAGCGGTCCCTTTACAAATGGAATAGAGAAATACCAAACAAATCTGTTAAGAAATGTTCTGCCCTTATTTTTAAAAAACTGCTACAGCATAAGCAAGATTGGTCCCGTAGTGAATAAGAACAGTATTTTCCTGAAGGCCTTTCCTAGGGGTCAACTGGGTAGGGTCGGGTGAGGACTGAGGAGGGGAAATGAAGTCATCTCAACTGGAGTATGCTCGGGATGGGAAGTTTTGCTGGGTTTGGGAGATTTGTTTTTAGGATTAATTGAATGTAATTGTTTAGAATAGGTATTTTAAAAATATGTAGTGCACACAGAGTGTAAGTGAACCACAATAACCATCTCAATAAATAAATGACTCTAAATATTGAATTGAGTAATTTAACACTAGACTTTTTTGGGGGTAAAATTGCTGTAAATATGCTGTGCTTTGTGGGGGACTTGGGAAAACCTTGTTGCTGCTGAGGGAGGTAGAACAATTGGGCAAGGATCCAAGGGGGTGGCTGTTAGCCCTCCACTGAAAAGTGATTGGTCTGGATCTGCATTGAGTCTGCCTGGAAGGAGAGGGTACCAACAAAAGAATTAGCACACATAAATACACTGGAGTAATAGAAATCAGTTGGGGTTGGCCAGTTGCTCAGCTCACTGTAAAAAATTAGAGTGAACAATGGCCATGACCACAGTTTTAGCTCACGAGTCATTATGTCATCTATCCAATTCTGGCTCAATGTAACAAAACCAGTCACGTGAATTATGGGACACAAGGGCCACATTGTAATTATTGTTCAGGAAAAAAAGTCCTGTAGGAAAATGCTTCCAGCAGTTTTGGACCTTGTACATTTTTTCAAACTTTTAGAATGCCCCATGCCATAAAGGCTCTTACAGACTTGACAAAGTGTATCAGATAAACACATATTTAAGATTAAGTAAATACATATTGGGAAATCTAGGACAGTATTTACCCAACAGACTATAAAAGTTCTTAGGGATAAATGGTTCTATTCGAGTTACTGGGTAAATAATGGGCCTTCAAAACAAAACCTTTAATACTTATTTACCCAGTGGAACATTCCTAGTCTGAAATGTCACATGACAAGCTTCAATGCTGACCCTCGTAGCCTTGTAGCTTGTTGCATCTTTATGTCATTTAGGGGTGCTGGTAGATCAGGTTTTTGTGTATCTGGAATAATTGCAGTTCTGTTGTGTTTGGGAATTGATTAAAAATTGGATTCCACTGCACAACACCCATAAAATCTGGCAGTGTTGGTGAGCCTTTGGCTTTTCTGCCTTAAAAGTGTTCATTACTGTGTCTGATTTTGGGGTTAATTTTTCTATGAATTGATAGTAGAACTTATCACCCCCCGTCGCACAACCAACTACCCTTTTTAACTTCGCTTCCAGTCCCCATTATTATAATGAACAAGACTCATGTTGCTGAATTCCATTATAAATTACACAGAAAGAGCATGCAAATATATTTCCCCTTGTAGTGTTAACATGAAAATCTAACATAAATGGTTAATGTGGCCTAACGCGTGCATGAATAGAGTTCTCTGCTGTGTCAACTACATAAGTAAATACCTCTGTTGAAACTGTATCATATTTAATATAATGTTTTTTAAAAGACGTTACGAACCTTCCAACATGAATAGAGAACTCTGAGGAAAGGGGGGAAAATACCTAAGGCTTGTTTCCAGCAAATGTTGAAATTGTGAGGAAGAGTTCAGTTGGGAAAAGTAGGCTAAAGCAAGGGAAAGCCAGTTACTCTCTAAAGCAGCACAAGTCTGTAATAATAAATAATATTGAATGTTGGGATATTAAAACAATTCGTTCTTGGCAAAGCAAAGGGAGGTTTTTATTCCCTCCAGTAACTCCGGGTTGAACAAAATACTACTTATATGCTGCAGATTTTAATATAGCATCATGTTCCTATAGGTACAATAAAATAAAAAGTTAAGAGTATTAATTCCTTTAAAAACACTGATTAATCCCAGATGTGAACTGTGCATGTAATTCTGTGTGTGAGTGTGTGTGTATGCGCCTGTATGTTAAGCGGGTGCAGGTGCTGACAGGGCTGTTCCACAGCACTGCACATGTTCCCGGAACACAGCTGTTTCTCAAATCCTTTGCCAGTTGCTCCAAACCCTCTGTGAAGTTGTACTGCCTCTGGGCACAATTAAAAGCTGTATACTACATTTCATCAGGTAGTGTTAGAAATTTAGACCGAGCCAAAAAAGGAGGGGGTGGGGAAGAAAGAAAAAAGCCCCTTGTTAAAGAGGCATTAACCTTTTTACCTTTCTATTGAAACAATAAAGCTTCTAAATGCCACATAAAAATTCCAGTTTTAAGTGAAAAGAAAAAAATGGAGCTGCAAAAAAGTATTATTTCTATTAAATATTGAGGGTAAAATCTGCCTTCGCTGTTTTTGGTATTATATTGGAAATTTCCCTTGCAGTTGTACATGGAAAATAAATGATTGTCTTTCTGAGGTTTACACACATCTCAAAAATGAATTCAAAATAAAATATTCAGAAGATAAAATGTATTGTATAAAAGAGTTTTGATTTTTTGTTGTTGTTTTTTTGGCTGTGAGAGCTTCACTTTCAGATCTTTATGCTCACTTTATCCTGGAAATGAAGGGATGGAAGAAGGTTTATATTTTTTTTTTTAAAAATAGGGAATCAGAGTTGCATTTCTGTTTTTATTTTGGTCTGACATGCATATATTTTTTGTTGTCCACCCATTAAAATTGAGGGTGTGCAGCTAGAATGTGAATGGATGTGTCTGATTACATGCGTGCAAGGAGGAAATCTAAGTTCCCAGCACTTTTAATCACACTCTAAACAGAGAAGCTGAATTGCTCCATGTCTTCCCTACTGCTTCAACTTACACCAGCATGCCAAGACCTTGAAACTTGGCCTACAAACCTTACTAGCAGTAGAAACCATGCCATGCTCTATGACTGTAGTATGGTGAAAGGGCCTAACTCTCTTTTCAGTTACTCCAGCCTCACCCAGCTACTTCTGTGACGTTACTGCTGAATTACACTGGTGAGAGAGAAGAGTATTAAACCTACAGTGCTTATTTTCTTGGCAAAATCAAATTTGCAAGCGTGGAAGTGTCCCATTAAGGATCAGATGGGGAAATGAACTAACAAATGTCCTTATATAATGTTTACTTTATGTTTTGAAAGTATGCAAAATTAATAAGAACTGTAAAAATATTAATCCCTTCACCCTGATTTGGGTCTTCTATGCTGCAGACAATGCTATGAGGAACTCCAGTATTGTCTCTCCCTTTTACCAGAATTTCCATGGCATTCCCAACCATCACCCAGAGAAAAATGGGTGAAACTCATTTCCTGCCTGTAGGTGATATTCTTTCAGCTGACCAGTTGGAAGTGTGGTTAAATGCAGTAAAATGAGGCCACTCTCTTACTTCTCAGTGCCTTTGTCTGGATATTCCAGCCTCACAGCGCACCCAGACCCTAATAGACTAGGGAAGGATACGCCAGGTCAGAGAATCACACCACTAGGTGTCTTAATGAAATTATAAAAAGAGACATCATTGTTTGGTTGCTCACATTGTGTTGAGTATTAGAACCCACAGCTGTCTCCAGAATTGTTCATTATATGGATGGAACTTCATCTTGCCATTTGAGTGGCATTGAGTTAACATTTCAAGTTTTGAGGGTTTAGCATTTTCTCTGCTTCAAATCACGTCTGGCTGAAAGTTTGAATGTGGTATTAATTGTTGGCTTAAATGTGAAATTGTGGGGAATTATTGGTGTAAATCAACATTTTGTAGTTACAAAGTGACAAAATTACATTTTTATATGGCTTCAGGTGGGTTTTTTCATTGCGTTTATGTGAAAAATTGTTTTTATTTTTAAATAAATGAAAAATACAGTTCTGAAGATAGATCTCTAGGTGGAATGATTAAAAGCTTTAAAAATAACACTTGTTTTAAAATACTGAAGATACTGAGTCTTGAGTAATAACAGCTGTATATAATGGGCCCAACTCAAAGCCCATTGAAGTAACTAGTAGTATTTTCATTAACTTCTGTAGGCTTAGGGGTCAAGCTCAATATTCATAACTTTCATTATGAAATGATCTTGTAAATGTAAACTTATAGCTTATTCCCAGGGGAGAACCAAGGACGCTCCTGTTACGATGAGAAATAATTGAGGGGATCTGGTATAACGTGGTATTACTAAAGGTTTATAATTTTGAACATTCTCTGATGATATAGTGTAGTTGTCAGAAACAGATAGCTAAGGGTTAATGTTTCTTTTACCTGTAAAGGGTTAACAAAGGGAACCAAACACCTGACCAGAGGACCAATCAGGAAACCGGATTTTTCAAAGCTCAGGGA
>NC_133787.1:31266289-31375938 GCF_003597395.2 Chelonoidis abingdonii
ATGTGACTCATAGCAACTAAGGCTCTCTAAGTCATTACAAAACTGAGAAATTATACCAAGTACCTGAAAGATCACGTTTTTCACCTGCCTGACATATAACTAATTTCTAGTGGGTGATAATTTTCCACTTTACATATAACTGGCCACTAACTTCTCTTCTCCTTTTTATCAGTGGGTTCAACTCTTGTATCAGCATCACTTCCTTGCAATGTATTAGGCTTAGATACTGCTTTCATAGTTGTTTAACTTTTTAAACTACACACTAAAAAAACTGAGTACAGAATCAAAAAAATGCAGTTTATTATTGTAGATTATTCTCTCTTTTGATATAACCATAAAGTTGAAAATGAAAGAAAAGCACATAAGAACATCACACGTGGTTAGTAACTCAAGATATAAAACAATTTTGCACAGCAAAATATGTAAAAGAAAAAGTAACTGACAAGATTTTTTTATATTTATTGTGGTAAGATTTACTTTCCATTTTTTTTAAAAGACAGGATATCAGTCCCTGAAAATAAAATTTACTGGTTATTGCCTTTAAAACTGTGGAATTTTTGAAGTTACAGAAAATCCAGTTCTGCACCACAATACAACTGTAAAAAAATCTGCATCATCTTAAAACTGTGCAGTAATGCCATCTTTATAACTGCATAAACTGTATTAGCGTTCTAAACAGGTTTGTCTTTTTTTTATATGCTTGCAGGTTATATCTTAGTGCAATTCAGTCCCAAATACTTCAATTTTGAAAAAAAAAATACATTTTGAATGTAAAATACCCCTATCGATATAAACAGGGGTGCCTCCCCCTTTTAATACTTTGGTTTTCAAATACAGTTAGTGGTATAGCAAGGACTACATATACCCAACTTATATTTAAGTTGCAAGCACATGCTGCATAAGCTACTCTTAAAAAAGTCCCGTTGCAAATTCTACCCCCCTTTACATCACAACAAGTAAACAATTTAGTGCATCAATCTTTTTGTTTTTAAATCTACATCTAAACAGACCTAACGCTTTCAAATTTATCTATAACATTCCTTTATCTGTAGCATACATTTTAACTGGGCATACAGATGATAAAAACTAGAATTAAATTATATACTAGGAACCCAGAGCATTCACATTTGACAATGACCAGATGCAAAAGAAAAAAGGAAATAAACTTGGGGCAGTTCATGTAAAAATAAAGTTTAGACTGCTTTAGGCAACAGCATGGTTTTAAAGTCCCCAAATTGAGAAGCGATTTAAAAAAAAAAACACATCATTCCAAAGTTCCTTTTTTTTTTTTTTTGCCACATTGGGTTATCAGAATCCATTCTGGCATTTTTTAAAACAGGGAATGCTTCAGTGCATTTAAAAGGAAGTCTGAAGTTTTGAGTAACTCAAAGCAGTTTTAGAGCAGACGCAAACTTTAATGGGGAGGAAGAGGAGGAGGAAGATCAAAGGTTGTACTTTTTTGCTTTCAACTCAAAAAAGTGATGAGGCAATAAAACAAAAGGATGAATGCCATGCCATAATAGTCTCCAAAAGTCCATTTCCAAGCAAAAGAAAAAAAATAATTATACCATACATGTCCAGCATGCAGGGTGTTTTATTAATATAACGTCTCTTTTTCATAGTCCATTGTTGCTAAGACAAAATAGCAAGCATAATGCATGAGATGAGTATGGGATCTAATGGCAGACTAGAAGTCTCATGTTTGGCAGATTAAGGCCAAAACTCACATGAACACACTGAAGGCTGATGCAGGCTTGATTTTGGCAGGTTGATCTAGGTACATCTCTAGTTTAGCACAACATCGCTAAAAACTGATGGAATTCAGCAAGCTGGAGTCTAAAAAATTCACATTGTTTTTGTATTTTTTGTATTTTTTTTTGTTTTTTTTTTATTATTTTTTTTTTGCAAAGCTCAAATCTCATATGAAGAATTCAGGATGGCAAAAAAAAAAACCTTTTACTTTTTTGGACACAGCAAGGTCAAAAGAAAAAAAAACCCTCATGAACTTAAAAAAATATAATGTGGATGGCAGGTTTCAAAGAAGAACAAACTTCATATGAAGAACTGAGTTGGTGGCAAGTTGGATCTTATGTTTAAAAAAAAAACAACACAATTGCAAGCCCCCAGAAAAATAAAACAGAAAAAGAAACTCATGTAGAACTCTAGGTTGGCCAACAACTTGTTGTTGTTTTTTTTTGTTTGTTTTTAATTGTTTCGAGTTTAAAAAAATATAAGGTGGCAAGCTTGGTTGTTGATCTAGCAAGCCCCCAACAATAACTCACATGGAGAACTTTATTTAAGGTGGCAAGGCTGTTGGAACTCACATGAAAAACTCTGGAGAGGAAGGGTTGTCGCTGCTGGATCCGTTTTCTCTGAAGCCATTGCTGACCAGCTTCTCATATTTTTCCTTGTAGGCGTCCCTCTCCCGGACCAGCCTGGAGATCTCTTGCTTTAGGTGCTCTACTTGCTGCAGCAGCTGGTTCTTCTCTGACTCCAGGACGTGCCTTTGCTGGACCCGCTTGAAGCGACAGGACTGGGCATAGCCTCTGTTTTTGAGGGTCCTCCTCTTCTGTTTCAGCCGGATCACCTCTTCCTTGCTCACCCCTCGGAGCTGCCTGTTCAGCTCCCTCACCGACATGGTCACCAGCTGCTCATCCGAGAAGCGGTCGTCGAAATGCAGGCTGCTGCTGTGGTGCTGGTGGTGCAGACCCCCTCCACCACCTCCTCCCCCGGTGCTGCTGCTGCTGCTGCTACTGCTGCTGGACTGCACGCTGCCCGGCTGCTGGTGGTGGTGGTGCCCAGCCGGGTGGTGATGGTGGTGGTAGTGGGGTGCCCCGTTCTGAGCCGCGGCTGCAGCGATCACTGCGGAGACCACGGCGGCGGCGGAGCCCATCTCTTCCCCGGGCATGGAGCCCCCAGTGCCGGCCGCCGCGGCGGCCAGCTGCTGCCCTCTAGCATAGCCATCGAAGCTGCTCTGGAGCTGGTGGTGGCTGCTGTTGATCAGCGCTTCCACCGCGTCTTCGGGGCTGAATCCCAACGCCTCTGGGTTGAGCTGCTGCGGGTAGCCGGTCATCCAGTAATAATCTTCCAGGTGGGTCTTCTGGTCCGTGCCAGAGCCCGGGCTGGGCGCCGAGAAGCTCGGGGAAGGGGGCACCGAGCTGCAGGGCGTGCTCATCGGGGTGGAAGAGAGCGATCCCCCAGCGATCAAGCGGCCGCACTGGCTGATAATGCGATCGGTCTCCACCGGCTCCTTTTTCACTTCAAACTTCATCAGATCGAAGTCATTAACATATTCCATGGCCAGGGGACTGGTGGGCAGGTCGGAGTTGCTCATTGCCAGTTCTGATGCCATCCTTTTGCTGCTGACAGTCCTCCAGAAAGGGTGCGCACCAGGAGCGAGGGGACTGCTCTGAGTTGCAACCGGGTGAGCCAGCTTGATTATTTGCAATATCTATTTTCCTTCTTTCTCTCCACCAGCCCCTTGCAACCTTCGCTCCAATTTGCACCGACTGTTTCTCTCTCTCTCTCTTTATTATCCTTTGCAGAGCCAATAGTATTGATGATGCATCAGAGCGGGTTGCTCTGTCTATTCGCCTTTTGCATAAAGGTTGGTTCTCTCTTTTGCAGCTTGGCAAATTGCAGCTTGAATTGTTAGTTGTTGTTGCTGCAAAGGTGGCTTTATGATTATTTTTTAACACTTCATGATGTCTTTCCTCTGATCTTTTTCATGCAAAGTGCAAACCGAGAAGAGGTTCATCGGAGAAGAGGAGGAGGAGGGGAAAAATACTGAAGGATAAATTAAAACAAAAAAAAGAGAAGAAATTAAGTCGGCGCGATAACCAAAATATTTTTTCTTTCAAAAAAAAAAAAGAAAGAAAAAACGGAACCCCAAAGCTACAGCAAGAAGATGAAAAACATTTTAAAGGTCTCATCCAGCAGTAGAGTTTAAAAGCATTGCTGAGTTTTATAGCAGTCCTGACGTCAGCTTTCAGTCTGGACCAATGGGGTGCTTCAATCTCAGTCCTCATTAGCATAATAGTATAGAAACAAGGAAACTTTTCGAAGCTGTCAATCAGGGGCCAATCAGCTGACTGTCAGCTGGATCTAAACTTTTAACTCTTTCTTGACCATACCCTTGCACTCGGTTTCACATGGGCTTAATGTTTAGCACCTGAGTTGAGAGAGAAAATATTAGGGAATTCAGGAAATTCAGTGGGTTTTTTCTTGCATTGTTTTTAATAGGAAAGCATAAACGTAGCCTCCTTAAAACTCTTGCTGTTTTCTCTTTCTCTGCATGCCATGCTTAAGCATTTATATGTGACAGATGTGTTTAGTAACTTGTTTCTCACGGTGCACTTTTTTTTTTTTTTAATAAAACACCTAATCCTACCTAAACCATCCTGGGGCGGAAGGGGTAGGAGGCCCTTCTCTTGCTGCGGGGAACAGTGTACCGAGAAACGCAGAGACTTTCGCTAAAAGCCGGGGATGGGTTTGGGAGGGGAGTCTGGAAATGGGGAGCGAAGGTAAGTGTAAAGTTAAGGGGGGGGCCGGCACCTTTTGAAATACTGAACTAAAGAGACTGGCACTGGGTCCATCATAGAGAAACTTACTTTCAGTGCATGTTGATGAACGAAGCAAATGAAACTCTGGTCCCGTCCCCCCAGCAGGGCTGATAAAGTAACAGCAGAGCCTGGGCAGCAGCAGCAGCAGCAGAAAGGCTAGGAAGAGTTAACTCCGCGGAGGAGCGCAGCAAAGCCCAGAGATCCCTCCTGCAGAATTCGGCCACACCGTGGCCTTTGCCTCCTGTCTCGTGCACGCGCAAAGTATAATCTGATCCCCGCCTAGCCGGGGTTCGGGCCACTTGCACGCTCACGTTAAAGTGAATAACTTTGGACTTGATCATGACATTCAGCCCCCACCCATCCTACATCACCAAGGGGGTCCACGTGCGGCAAAGCTGCTTGCCACCCAACCAGGGGCTCCAGTCCCCACTTCAGTGTTGATAATGACCCCCAGTCCCCGAATCGATTGCTGTTTGACCTTGTGCGAACCAATCAAACTAAACTCCAGGGTAGGCTCAGATTCTAAAGAGAGGGGCAAGTCTGGGAGAGGAGATTTGGATTGGAGAGGATGGGAAATATCTGTATCTATAAACGCAGCTATTGTATGCAGAACCCCAGCAGCGCCCTTTTAGACTGTTGATCTGTTTAATTAATTTAATACATTTAGAGCTAATTATATTTATTTTATTTTATTTTTTTGTTGTAAAAACTGAAAGCAAATTGGGAAGGAAGAGTGAAAACCACGGTGGATGTGCTTGGTTTAAACCTCGACAGCGCCACCTTTCGGCAAAGGTCAGTTTAATCTTGATCCATGTCCAGTTTTGTTGATCAGCCAGCTTTCTTGTAGTGTAAGTGCAGAAAAGTTTATGTAGCACATTAACTCTGTCATTAACTCTCACAACAGTGGAATTCTCGTGCCTGCCAATCAGGCTGTTCCCTAGGCTACTGTAATAAAGGCAACCAGGTCAGCTCATCTAAAGAGCTGGCTTCTCAGTTTAACAAAGGGGGAAGAGACAAGGGGCTATGCTGGTAATGTTTCTGCACAGGGTCCTTTTGTGGTATCCTGAAGTAAGACAAAAAAGAAATCTTTAAAATTCCCAGCCTTGATTTTCAACTGACTTTATGGCAGTACCAATACAATTAAAGTTACTTGTAATTCAGTGATAAATGAGTTGTCTGTAGTAAGTAAGATTAAGTGCAGTGCTATAAAGTTGTTTATCTGAGAAGTAAGTCTAAGAAACCTGACTTCTGGCACTTAGTCATATATTAAACCAGCTTATTGAACATTGCACTTCAGAACCTTTCTTCTTCCCCTGGCCTTCCCACTCTCCTGCCTCTCATAATTTGCTATTTATAACAATTCCAAGAATATTACTCCATATTTTTTTCCACCAGTTGTGGAAATCATCATTTTCAAAAACCAAAGAATCTCCACCTGAGAAGTAGGACATAGCTAGTAGGTTTACAGTAGATAACATCTCATGATTATGCCATTATGATTATCAGCTCCAGTATTAGCATCTGAAAGTCATACAGTTTATATTGCCACTGACACTTAAAAGAAGTTTAGCATAGCATAGATTTGTAAAGATAACTCAGTCTAGAAACATTTTCTGTAACTATTTTGACAGCAGAACAATAGCTATGGACATCTGTTCAGCATAGCTTGTCGATTGTTATTTGTGGCAAAGTTAATACAACTTAACTACTCAGGTTTGCTTTCCTGTTTTTGACATTGTTGTACTCAGCAAGTCACTGGCTCTTAGCATAAATCTGCAAAGGATAATCCAGTTCCCTGTATTTGGTTTTCTTCTTGAGCAAGATGATTGTGGTACAGTATGTCACTTCACGTTCTCCCCTATTAGACAAAATATGTGTTAATATTTTTAAATGAAAAAGTTATTGCTTTTCAGAATTAACAATTGTAGTATTTCACTGGACCATTTTATAGATGCCTGAGGAAATACATTGTCAGACCTATGAAATAGTTTGGACATGAGGATTTAATGTGCTGCATTTGCAAACTAGGAATTTTACTGAGTAAACTCTAAACTATAGGCAGAGTATGAAATGGTATGTGCTAACAGGCGCTTTTTCTGAATTGATACCAATGTAAGCAAGTGCTGTAAATTAATCTGGAGCCCTGACCTGCTACAACATCAAGTAAAATTATTGGTTGTACAATATTGTCCTTGTTTAACTATAACATATGACTGCCACGCCAAAATGTCTATTGTTCAGCACACCAGAGAAAAAAGATTAGTGATTTTTGATAACCTTCAAAAGCGACACCCCTATCCCAACACCATATAATTCTCATTTTTGTAGTATTTTTCTTTATTATTTGGCTATTCACAGTGGGTGTCTAAACATTTACAGTCCTCTATTAACAGTGTTTGTTTCATAACAATCACATACTTTCATTTCAATTAGAGCTATTCAGCCTTCCATTTTCCACAATTATTGCAGGCCAAATTCTCTCAGACTGCCCCCTTTTCCTAGCACTGTTTGTTACAATCCTGTCCTAATCCAAGCAGAGTAAGAAGTATATGGTTCTTTTAACAGTCTCTTGATAGCTATTGCTTTTAGAAACCTCTGCTAATGTAATTTAGAACCCTGCTTTCACTAGTTATTGACCAGATTCACAAGCTTTCCCAAACTGATGTATATTTTCTGTAAGATTTTTTTTTTGGGAGGACACAAATCATACAGCTGAATGTGAAACATTAAACATCAAAATACACATTAATTGGGTTACATTGGTACAGGAACTTCAACAGTGTATTAAGAGCTTTCCTAGTTAAGTAAAAAAGTGTGTGTGTGTGTGTGTATATATATATTTTTTATGTATAAAAGAGGTTTATAAAAAAGGTAACATGCAGATTATGAATTATATTGACTTTAAGGGTAATTTGTTATAAACTTAAACAAACACATATCAAGGACAACACATTAAGTACAGTCACTGCACCTTTTGTTTATCTAGTATCTTATTTTATGTGCAGAACTAAACAGTGTCCGCTGAATTTAACTATGAAACCAACTAAATTGATTTCAGAAAGACTTCCTCAGAGTAACAGAATGATAAGCCATAAACTGCTCTTAGGTGCAGTGCTAAATAAATCCTTTTAACAGTCTTCAGATCAGTTAACAGGGTAAGTAAATCACAAATCACTGTTAGCAGATTTATGGGAGAGAATTAATAGAATCAGACAAGATAATCTGATAGGGATAAAATTGCTGAGGAAACAGTCCTGCCTTATATTCGAGGACATGAAACAGTCTGATTACTAGGAGTCATTACAGATAGGTGAATTATGAGCTAAATAATCAACGTAGTAATTCAGTACTTATTAATTCTTTTCTCTTTAAACAACTCACAGATGCAAGTAAAAGCTTCTCTTTGAAGACACATTCTGTATATGTATTTTATTAGATGTAATTTACTATTTGCATTACCTGTATTTACTTCATAATTGAACATTTTGCATTCAAATTTATGTAATGTGTTATGCTTGAGAATATATTTCTCCCTTATTAGCATAAATAGTCACTTACATCATGAATTACTAACAAAGTTTATCTGAAAATATAGGTATATTTTTTATTAAGTGGAACACAAACATATGTACAATAAATTCTGATTTGCTGGTGCTGCTAAAGAAATACATAATCCTGGGCTGGGGAAATGGGTGAGGTGTGTGTGGGGAGAAGACAGCAAAGGAGTAGAATCAATTAATACTTAGGTATGACAATTTGTACAGTCAACAATTTTGTTTATCTCTAAGGAGCCAGTAATTGAAGGTCTGCTTTCGAAGCAGCCGCTGAAAAGAAGTCACCAGACAGTTCATAGTCTCATCTTTTTTGCTTTTTACCTCCCCACTAATCTTTATATGGATCTGTATAATCAAGATGTATGACACGATTGTGTTTTGATCCTGCAATCTTTACTCGGGCAAAGCTCCAGTGGACCCAGTCCAGCTCCAGCTGAAACAAACAACTGAATGGAAACTATTCTAAATTCACATTTTTATCTTCTCTGCTTCTCTTCTGCATTTTTCTTCAAATGGTCTTGTATAATCCAGATAAATCAGTATAATTTAGGCTTATTTCTGCAGTCTTTATTCATCCTTACTCGGGCAAAACACACCTATTGATTGCAGGATTGGGCTCTTGATCCCATTGAAATCAATGGCAAAACTTCCATTGATTTCAGTGGAAGCAGGATTGGGCCCTTGATGTGTGCAATTTGTTTATGTCAAAGGGTTGGTGTTTCAGAAAACAAACTGAATCAGCAGGCCCACTTTAAGGAAAAAAGGTCTGCTCCCACTGAAGTCTAAGGCGAAACTCCCATTGATCCTAATTACAGCAGGATCACTCCCATATTCAGGTTTTTATCACCCTGCTTACTAATGTGCATGTATGTTTTGTTTGGACACAGAAACATGGCCTCATGGGATGATTCAAATGAGTCTGTTTGTAAATGTGGTACAGCAGAGCGTTCTACTTTTGCTTCTCTTTTTCTCAAGCACTGCACAATCCATTTCTGTGACTATGGTTTTCTGCCCCTCACATCTCTGAAACTGGTCTGAGAAAAATCTTCCTTTTAAACTCACTCTGAGCATCAACTTGGACTTCACTTGCTGCTGAACATCCTGCATTTCTTCTCTCCATCAGTTCCTAGTAGATTTTATGTGGAATTCTGCATTAATGAATCCTGCCTCTCCTCTCATTCCAGTGTTGTATTCATGCTGCTGACTACACCATTCTTGCACCTTGGAAGATAATTTAAAGCTGCGTAAAACAAATAGGATTTGTTTTCTTTTCCCATAAAGTTTCTTATTTGGCCAATCTGTGTAGGCCCTGCATTCAGAAGCTCTGTTTATCTTTTATTTTTTTAAGTTTTCATTACAAGCTATTTTTTATGTAGCAAAGTCAGGCTAAAAATACATTTTCATTTGTTTTGTGTAGTGCTATTCCTTTTTCCCTTTATCTCCCATCCCAGATAGTCTTATTCCTTGAGAACTAGAAATTGTGAGGTGTTAACAGATGCTTCTAGTTTATTCTCCCAAGGTGCGTAACACTCTCTAAGCAAAAAGATGGAGCACCAGTCCTGTACCTGACCATGTAAGTATGTGCCATTTATCGTGAGCCAGAATTGTTTATGTGATCACTCTCATACCAATCACAGTACTTTTCCGGAATGCTTACAGTGTTCCTGGTTCTGTATTAGAAATGTTCCTAGATTATTGACAAAATTAAACAATGTCATGGGATATGGGAATAATTTCTCATCTAAAGGGAAGGAAAACACAAACATGCAGCTGAAACTACATGAGATTGCAAGGGGTAGCTGTCTGTACAATGTTTTATGTTGATTGTTCATAGCTTCCTAATTTTATGTACAGTTTTGTCTCAGTTTAAAAATCAATAAAGATATTTATGATGGAAATATCCATCTAAAAGAAATAAATACCTGAAACAAAGGTTTTTATGCTGCTATGCAGTGGAATTTATCATTTATAACTCGAACCATTATGTGAATTTATATAGAGTGGTATTTACACTGGAATCAGCTGAAAGTGATAAATACAAAACCCAGTGAAAACTCATGCACTAAGTTCATTTCAAAATTCTACAGAGACAAAGATAATATTAGTTCAAAGGTGGGAAGCGAAGGACTTGTGTCTGGCAAAGGATATTTGAAATGTCTCAACAATCTAATAAATGTGTACACTGTGTTTATATATATATAGTCAAAGTAATTCCTTTGCTACCTCCTTTGTATCGTATTAAGATGTTTCAACCCACATTAGGAAGCATTGACAAAAGGTTGCAATACTATCATGAAAAGAGTGAGTTTTATTTGACATTTCTTTCTGGAATTCAAGTGTCACTAAGGGGGGAAAAACATAATTAGGGGTGGTGGAGTTTCTTAGCTGTTAAGGGATTACCTGTTCTTTTTTATTAAAAGATCTGAACTTGAATGAATTTTAAACAAATCTATTTTAATGTCTTGAAATTAGAAATGGAACAGCCTGATTAATTATTTGTGATACACTGTCCTGTGTGTGACCTGCTGAGCAGCCTTTGTTTGGCTTATTCAACATAAATAGCAAAGTACAATAATTGCTCATAGTAAATAATGTACATTTCGTAGTAAATTTCAAATAATTTATGAAATGCATAGCTTGACTTGTGTGTCATGAAGGCTCATTACTATACAAAGTGACTGGTTTGCCATTGCCTGTGCAGCCTTTATACCAGGGCAAAAGTGGGAGGGCATGTGTAAATTTTACACCCACTCTGCACTCATATTGCCCTGGTGTATCAATGACTGCACAAGGTGCAGGGGAGCAGAGAGCAGATCTAAAGTGCTTTATGGCACATTGCACAAGAGTGAATGGCACTAAAATAGTGACAGACCCCGGTCTAGTGATGAAAGCAGATGATTAGAAGTCAAGATCCTTGGGTTCTATCCCATGTCATTGACTTAGGGTAAGACATTCACGCCTTCTGCTTATCCATCTACAAAATGGGCATAATACTTACCTACAGTGCTGGGAGGTCTAATGTTAGCTTAAAATCTTATGAGACACACCCACCTCCCCAGATGGAAGGTGGGGCAGATGGGAACAAGGTTTTATATCAGAGCTTAGGTTGACCAGCATGTACAAAAAGTACATACAGATTTTACATTACCTCCAATCTTTAGTTATTCTGGGTGTGGCCTACCCTGGATATCTTCTGAGCATGTTTTGGGTATTAGGAAGTGTGACTGAATACTGGGCAGTTTTAGGACCAACAGCTCTGCCCACTGAACTGAATGGAGTTGAGGGTTAATTATGCAAAGCCTGATTTCAGTATGTGAAATGCCCTTGTTGGAATAGTCTTTTTCACTGTGCAGACACAGCAGCGTCGGTCCGAGAATCTGGCAGTTGTACTGTTTTCACAACATATGGAAACTGTACTTCTAATAATTCAGTTACATTTCATTTGGTTTGATATTTTTAACCTGATTTTTTTTTTTACACTGTGAGCTATTATTCCATAGAGATTAAAATAAGCTGTAATGTGCTGTATTGCTTTTTAAGGTCTTGATGCAAAGAAGCATGTGAATATATGTTATGTGATCTGATTTCCTTTGGTGTCATTATTTAATGTCTTTAGTAACACTGAAAAGGAAACCCAAGATCATTTTTTTCCTGCCCTCCCTCCTATGAATTAGCTTGCTGTCATGGGAGTTCTAGACAAGATTCAGTTCAGATTTGCTCCATCTGGAACCCATGGCTGTGCAATAACTTTAATCCTTAAGAAAAAGGAAATGATAGAAAAAAACATTAAATTAATTTTCACACCTGCAGTTGGAATTAATAGTGGCAACCAGAGTGGCATCCTATTTCAGTTCCCTGGAGGTGACTAACAATCCTGGTCATTAATATAATACCAACCAACATAGGAATTTACCATCTGAGTGTTCTGCCATGAAAAACAAATGATCCCAAGCTACTTCTGCACAATAGAAAATGGCTTTAGTCATGTATTAGTCATTTTATCATAAGACTGTATTTTTGCACTAGGGGTTTGTTCTCTGATGTTAGAAGAGTGTAGATTGGAACAACAGTATTTGTGTCGGTAATTTGTTGGTAGGTTTTGATTATGTTTAAGCTTTCTAACATAAGAAGGTTGGCGGATGATTAAGTGCAAGAAACCAAATTCTGCAAGTGAGTTTTATTTTTGGTATGGCTCTGTGGTATTTTATTTCTGTCCAGGCCTAGTCAGTACCTGCATGCCTGAGACATGAGCATGAAAGGGTGACACTTCCACTTTGGCTAGATAAGAGAGGCGGTCTGCAAACTAAAATGCTGTTTGAAATTTTATGCATTTCTGCTTTTCTCTCCTAATTGCAAGGAATGAGATGCATTGAGTGTCTGCTTCATGGCTGGGAATCACTGTACAGTCACTCTGCAATTTTCCAGCCTATCAAAGATGACATGCAGCTAGTACGCTGTAAAGCTAAGCACCTGAACTGTGGCTCTGAACTGCATTCAGAAGGCATTTGCTCCATTCTTGGAGCAGTAATAGCACTTCAAGAGGTCACAGAGTACATAGGCACTTTAATCATTTTGCAGAACCACCTTTGGGTAAAAATTAAAGCTTTTATCCGATTGTGTTTGTTTAATCTTTCTCTAATCGATGTGCCTGGCTTGTTACAAATGTATGAAATGAAACCACCAATTTCATGTTTATTCTCTTGATACTACCTTAGCTTATGAAAAGCAAAAAGCCATCATCTTTGCCCGAGGAACCACTCGCTCAGGATATATGGACATTCATAGGATTATTTACACTTCTGGCAAACTCCAGGTGTCCTACTGCCACTTCTGAAGGCAAAGTCTCAATTTGTTTAAAAAAACCAAAACACACAACCCACCAAGTAATCACTAGGTTAAAACCCTAGTTAAGCAGCAGCCCAGAAACACATGAACACTCCTGGAAGTTGAGGATGAAAATCAGTGTCAGGATTTCTCCAGAAATCCTGGCAGAATTCTCCTTTCTTGGATTTGAGAATAAAACAATTCTTTCAGATAGCAATAGTAAATTTGTGCAAAATGGAATATGAGGCTCAATTATGACAGTTCTTATTAATAAGCACTGCTGCGGGGTTTAGCTGATGGAGAGATTTGAAGATTGCATATATTTATAGGTGGGGAAAAAATTGGAGACCTCAGCTAATCTTCTTCCCTTCCCTTTGGAACATTTAACAAGGGATCACTTACGAGGATCAGGTACCACGTATAGATCTGATATCAGTTTCCTGTAGAGCAAGGGGCAGTTAGGACAGGAAGAACTGAAGAGGGAACTGCCATTTCTACTGCCTTGTTTGCTTTGCTTCTAAGAACAGAAGGTGATTCCAAGCATTTGCGGAAGTGTTGTGGCTTACATAAGGAGATAACTTAGCAAGAATGTTTTCTCCCACTATTTGTTCTGAGTACAAAATTCCCATCAGCAAAGTGACTCTGTCTAATTAAGGTGGTGGTGAGGGGCTTAACATATTATTCATTCCTTCCCAATGATTTCCAGATCAAAAGTGGTCCAAGTCTAAAACTATTTCATTTCCTGAGCAATAATCCTGCAAGCCCAACCTAAAATGTGAAAACCAAGTGGCCCCTAACACCATCACTTGGCCTAAAACTTTGGTGATTGGAACTTAGCTATTGTTAATACACAAGAAGTTTGCCTGAGTTGGGACTGAGTGAGAACAGAATAAGAACTCCAGGATTTGGCCCTTCAGCCAGTACTTTTCTGCCGTTGTCTCAGGGGTGGTCCCAGCGAATATATGGGGGGACTGGCTTAGCCCATTGCTGGATTGCCAACTCCAGTTCAGCTGCAAGGCACCAGGTAGAAGCAAAGCAAGAGCCACATACTCCAAGGTTCCAGGCTGGGAGCAGTCTCCTTTATCATCAGTCCAGGGCATTATAATAGGGATTAAATCACTAAGGTTTACAGGATTCTCAACAGTTCAACTTTCCACCCTACTCATGGACCCAGCAGAAGCTTTTCAAAAGGTCAAGGGAACCTGGTTAACTGAGGATACGTCTACACTACCAAAGACCCATAGCAGCAAGTTTCAGGGCCCAGGTCAACTGACTCAAGTTCATGCTTCCAGGCCAGAAGTAGCAATGTAGATGTTCAGGCTTGGGCTGCAGCCCAGGCTCTGAGACTGTCCCCATTCACCGGGTCTCAGGGCCCAGGCTTCAGCCCAAATGTCTGACCTAGGCTCAGAGACTCTCTGCCATTTTTAATCCCCCCCCCCCCCCCCGGTTAAGAGAATTATCCGTTAACAAAGAATTATCAACTGAACTCCTTTGGCCATTGCCCGTATGCAAAACATTGAAATATGTGGGTTAAAGGACTTGTGTGTGTGAGGAACAGCTGGATGAGGTTCTCACAAAGATTTAGGGCCAGATTTCCCTGGTCCCAGGGTGAGAGGAGGAATACTGAGGGATACTGAACCCCTACAACTCAGTTAAATCAGCAGGGGTGTGTGCCCTCAGCACTTCTCAGAATAGTGACCTTAAACACGACTATAGACTCCCAATGAGCAGAGTTCTCATCTCTTTTATATGCACATCCTGTACTTTATGGCCGATCATCGCATGCTTGTACAGGGCCTAGCATAGTGGGGTCCTGGTTCATGTCTAGAGTAATAGACGATACTGTAATGCAAATTACTAATAAAATAATAATAATACACAGTTAAAACTGAGGAAGACGGTAGCTCTACCACATCAGGCTCCCCACGGCTGAGCAAGTACATGCTGTGTTAAGATTGCCTTAGCTGGAGGTCATTCTGTGCATATCGGATACACACCAGGTCAGATTCACTAACATTGGCATAGATTTCAGCTCCCTGTTCCAGGAAGTGTCCTTGTGCCTCAGCTGGGAAGGAGGTTTACCTTCAGGGAGAACAGGCAGTGTTCTTCTTGCCTCCTTGCGTCAGGGCTCCTGTTAGGGGAGCAACTTTATAGTTTCTGAGCGAAGCTCTTGCTGGTAAAGACTCAGGAGGAGCTAGATAGGAGCTCTGCCCACATCTCCTTACTAAGCGCCTGTGCCCTTCTGCCCAATGGAGGGAAGTTACAGATGTTTCCTTCTCCAAACTTCCCTTCCCCATCAGAGCGGGGCTTTATGCCTCCAAGGTCTGTAGCTGGCTATTTCCTAGCAGAAGCCTGAGCTGAATCAGGCCCAGCTTCCTTTGAAATGCCTGCTCCCTTTGCACAGTTTCCCCTTGTGCCTTCACTGCATCCAAAACTAGGTGGGACAATCTGTAGAGCAGAATAATTATTTCCTGTCAGGTCAGTAGGCGAGCTGCATAATGCTGCTGCGAGGTTCTTCCTGAATACTTCCATGTTTGTGGAAATTTAATGAGGCACAAAAGGGAGGTCAAAATATGAACTGAAGTCTGTCCTACATCCTGGAAAAATGACATCCACCTTTTCTTTCATGAATGTCTAGTGGGTAAATATCATTTGAAACCTCTAACAGTAAACAAATAACCTCGCTAATAAAGTCTCACTAAAGCCATTCTAATCACTGTTAGTTCTGAGCAGAGTAGAGTCTGCAAAGAAAGTGTTAGAGACCAGGCCGTGGGCAGTCTTGCCTAGTGGTTAAAGAAAGAGTTCAGCCTATCAGTTAGAGCTGGGTCTAGAGTGGCAGAGTCCAGGAATGAGCCCAAGGTCAGTATCAGAGAGACAGGAGCCAAATCCCAGAGCCGGAGGGTTAACCAGAGTCATAATCTAGAGGCAGGGCCAAAGATCAGTACCAGAGAGGCAGGAGCCAAATGCCAGAGCCCAAAGGTCACCCAGGCTTAGCAGAGAGGCAGGAGGTGAAGGGGAAGTGGGGCTGGAGCAGGGACTTGAACAAGGGCAAGCACAGTTGTAGGCAAGATACACATTAAGCAGCCAGAGAGTTACCACTGCTGCTGCTAGGCTTAAAGCCAGCTATCTGCCCTGCCTGACCAATCAGGTGGCAGTCAGGTAGCCTGCTGCAGGCCATCTGTGCTTGAGTTGCCAGGAGACCAATTCTGCAGCAGGCCCTGATCCTTAACGCGAATGCTGCATCAAGACTGCGATGATCCCCGTCAAAGATGGACAGTTGTCCAGGAGCCTGTAAACCTGAGGGTTATCGAATTGGACTGGGAATGAACCTTTCAGATAAGATAACACTCTGATGGAAAACAAATTGCAGCACAGAAGGCCAGATTTTCAAATGGCAGTTCTGTAAATGGCATGCAGGGTTTTTTTGCTTGTATGCCATGATTGCACGTACACATGTAGGTTTTGTGCATTTTGGGGACCAGTTATGCATTGAGGTGGTTGAATATGCAAATATCCTATTTGCACGTGCATATGTAGTTAGTGTGGATGGAGATTAGGTGCTCAAGTAGTTGTGCGCACACTTGCTTTGAAAATTAGGTCTTTAGTGAATAATCCATGGGAATTAAACTGAAGAGAAGTAAGAGTTGCTGCTTACTTTCTTTCCCTTAGAAAATACTGATGCCCTCACTCCCCTAACTTTGCTACTTGCCATCAGCCATAATTATTATTTTCATTAGTTGTACTGTGGTATAGCTTAGTGGCTCCAGTCATAGATCAGGGCTCCACTGTGCTAGATGCTGTACAGACACAAAACAAAAAGCTGATCCCTCCCCTGAAGAGCTTACAATCTACATTTAAGACGAGAGACAACAGATACAACAAACAGACAGGGAGTGCAAGGGAATAGGGAGGCACTAACTCCCTGTGATGTGATCTTGTCAGCACTGACATGGTAAACAGGACTGAGGTGAGTTGTCAGGATGTGGTTGGAAGACCACGCAGGATGAAGATGGGAGCCCATGCATGATGAGGAGCTGATGATTCAGTAGGTGGCAATTATGCCTTTGAATCATCAATATTGAATGAATGCCCCAGCCTGGTGCTTGGGCCACTAAGTTTCTGAAGCGGCCAATTTTGGGATTAAATGTATAACCAAGGCTCTGATTTCTTGTGATCAAAGAATGGTATGACCCTTTTTTTCTTTTTTTTTTTTGGCAAGAGTAAGGATATCCTCAGTATTCCTGCCAGATCCCAATTCGAGTAATGGCATTCCGCTTGCCTAAATTCCTCCTGCAGATATAATTGGGTATAATATTCTTTTATATTTTTCTCTCTTAAAATGCACGGTTAGCAGTACCTGTGTTTCAAACCAGAGGTGGACAATTGCAGTGATGGACACACACACACACACACACACACTCACACACACACTCACTCTCTCGCTCTGTTACTTTGTATATCAGCTTGGTTGGGGCAGCATAGATATTCAAAGACAGTTGTTACAGGTCCCCAGGCCAGTGTAAGCCACAAAGCTATTTGGTTTGGAAATATATCTCCATTCACATGGTACTGTCAGTCCTATCAATGGTACTGCTCTATCTATCTCATACACAAGCATGCTTATATGCAAGATAAGATATGTAGGAGAGTGAACCTGGGACAATTATTAGCCTCTATAATGAATGCTCCAGTAGGAAGCCAAAATATTGTTTCTAAAAACCCCCTCAGTCTCACTTCTTGTGTGATAAAGCAGAAATCTGCTTTTGACCTTTCTGCGCTGAATTGCTGTGCCAGGGTGCCTTGGGGTCAAGCTGTGCAGTGAGTGAGTGAATGATCAGAGATGGAAGAGGTGATGGAGGTCCCTTTTTTCCTATGTCAGAAGCAAATCTCTTCCCCCTTCATCATCTCTGCAAGCACAGAGCTGGAAAGTGCTGGAACTTGAACGTGTCTTTTCAGGAGATGTCAATGCAATCGGGTCTAAGGGTGAACTTTTATTTTTTCAGAGAGGGCTGTAGAAATTCTGGAGCCAGGGTCAGTTCTGAGACCACAGTGCAGAAGGCAAAAGGGTTTTTAATGAAAACCAGCTTCAATTGTGAATTCTTAATACAGCACGCTAGTGGTAACAGGAGGCTAAAAGTTTGCTAGGGCTAATATTGGCTTTTATTTTTTTAAGAGGAAACTCCTCTCTCGCTAACAGAAAAAGCACTTCTAATGTCAATATCAAAATAAAGTGCTCTTGGGACTTTTATATCATTTCAATATCAGGCTCGTGTTCAAAGAGCAAAAATAAATGCTGTGTTCACAAATGTTTGATACTATAGCTGAATAGCTTTCTACAAGCTCTAACCATGCATTTTGTGCACTACATATGATATTGGGTGGACGGGGGGACATTTTTGCTAATTTATTGACGCCAGCTGAAATGTTTAAGAGCAGTCTTAACAGGGTCACAACATGGTGCATACATCAGGAGATTTTGCAAATAGCAGAATTTCTTTTTTTTCTGGCAGCATCAATAAATTTGTTTGATGCACTTTAAATGTTTTAATTAAAACATTATGTTAGCACATTTACTGTAAGTGATAAAAACACTTTGGAGGTGGTCTTACAGCAATTGGTGGTTCTGAAATTGCTAGACTTGCACTAATAAATCAGATACAAAGTTCATAAATTGGAATGATTCTCTTTCAGTCCTGTGCCATTTCACAGATATTAAAGCTGCTTACTTTAATTCCTCAGTAATGTGGAATGTGTACAGCTGCTGATGTGACTTCTTCAGACTGATTGTTTAAGGTCATATAAACTCAGGCCTTTAGAGCACAGGATACAAATTCCCTCTTATTTTAATACTGTTTATAATTCAGTTCTCTTCCAATCCCTTAATCAGAAAAGAAATGTTTATTGTGTGCTATTGCTATAAAAATAAGAAGGAATGCTAATAAGTATTTGAAAATTTAGAGGAAAAAATACACTAAGATACAGCCACTGGTATTACCAGCCTGTTCTTTAAGCAGGCTTGTTCAATTTGTATTTTAATGTACAGCAGTTGCTTTATGCACACATAGCATGTGACCGTAAACAGCACAAATTATGGACCAAAGCTAGTATAAATTGGCCATTCCAATTGATCTCCAACAATTTACACCAGCCAATAACCTGCTCTATATCTAGTGGGTGAAATCCTGACCTGACTGAAGTCAATGGGAGTTTTTCCATTGATTTCCATTGGGGCTAGAGTTTTGGCCATTACGTTTTTAGCAACTTTATCCTTAAATGTAAGTAGAGAAAAATGTCTGCAAGTTTGATATTCTTTTAATACCTGAATTCAAAACACAATAATAATAAAAACTTCAGAACAAATTATTACAATTGACTTCTTTGCCTATGTCAGAAATCTTTACTGAATCAAATTAGTACAGAATATAAATATTACAATTAGATTTCACCAAGATGAACAAATAATGAATCTCTCTTCCTCCGCTCAGAAAGTAGATTTTCTTAAGAAATCTCTGAGTCAGCATTTCCTGCAAGATGAGATCTCCTCCCCTCCCCCCCACACCAATGTCAATAGCTGGAAAGTCAATGATTTCCCAGGATGTCATGGATAACCTGCAATAGGAAAGGTAAAAGTTCACCCATTCCAATGTGTACATAACCTATTTCAGTCATTTGAAATAATATGTAACATGAGATTCTTTGGGTGGAGAAGATGACTAAAATGTCATGTTTCCTAATTGCAAAAAATAATGGATGGAAAGATTGTTCCAGAATATATGGGAAACTCAGTCCTACTGCAGATCTGATTCTGAAGCTGCACAAGTAACTTCATAAGTACTAATGCAGTTGGAACAGCTGCATAGACCATACTGGTGCTTGGATTGTAGGTTCTTTGGAGCAGGGACCATCTTTCTGTTTTGAGTTTGACAGCATCTAGTAAATGAGTTCTCTAGTCCAGGACTGGGACCATTGCAATACAAATAATAAATAGTAATATATGACAAGTTTTTTTATGTTGTTAGAGATCAGAAAAGCATCAAGCTAAAAATGACACCATCTTGTTCCATATGTCTTCGATTCATATCTGTTCCCTTTCCTGAACAAACCACATTTTCACACCAGAGTGGAGTGGATTTTCTTCTGCCTCACGCTTCAACAAAGCTGTCAGCTAAAATCTAATTGTGCGATGCTGTGAAAGGCAGGAAGAACACAAGATTTTCAGATTCTAGGCTGGGTAGGCTTATAGGAGAATCATGTAGATACTGAAACCTCATTGGACTTCACTGCAGGTAAAGCAAGGCTGAATTTGGCCCATTCTATGCTGTGTGCTCAAATTCAAAATGCATGTCTGCCTATACCATTATTCATTTTTGGAAATTTAGGTACAAAATCATCTATTCTAGGTTCTTAGGCAAATGGTTTTCAGTCCTTAAAATTGCCAGTGGTGTCACAACCATCTGTATTGTTGATTTGTACCACTCATCCAAGAAATGATTGTCCCAAATATTAATGCGGCAAATTAATTCTTTTACATTGACAGCAGACTTTGACTCGTATTTTCACGATTAATATTTCATGGTGGCTGAAGTCTTTAATGAGCACAGGAAAGTGGCAGAAAGTCTAATTAATCTACAATGGACCTATTTTTGTTCCCTATAATTGTTTAAAGCAACTACAAACCAATTGTTGCTGCAAAACCAATTGTTGCTACACACTAGCAGTGAGGCCTTCATTAACAAACTCTGACATAACCCAGCTAAGCATCAAAGTAGTTGTCAGTAGAAATTAATTGCGTTGGAGTAGCTTATGGCACCATTTTTGAAAGGGCAATACTTTTTAATATACTTAGCACAACTGAACAGACACAACATTGAAAGAAAGACAATAGAGTGGGTCACTTCTACCACCTGGGGTTCTCATAATCATTGGAGAATTTGGCATGAAATACCAATTTTATGCTGATATTTTAAAACCTGATAAGCATTAATTTAGTGTGGGCACTCAAGGGTACGGTTCATAGTAAATTTGGTTTCTTATAAAGTATGGATATTTTAATTTCAAAAAATGTTATACCTGAGTTGTATTTCAATATTGAAGGAGCTAGTCTTAAATGATTTTAGGTTTCGTTTACAAAAGGATACCTATTCAGTACAGTGCTTAAACATGTGCTTGACTTAAAGGAACCACTTAAGTCCCATTGAAAACAATGGGGTAAACACATGCTTGCCGTTAAGCATGTGTTTATGTGTAGTTGCTGCCGAAGAGCAAGAAAGGTGATTGTCAGTTCTTCTTCAAGCAGAGACCATTTTTACCATGCTCACACTAGCTTTTTCATTATTAATGCTGATCAATTGTATACTCCTGATGGTGGTGTAGAAAAGTTATCAAGCCGGATAAAATCGGGTTCAAAAACTATAAATCTGTCTGGCCAAATTCCTTTGTTGCGCCACTGCCCTGACTTCAGATGAGTTACACCGGGGATGATGTTGGCCCATTAAGTTTATTTTCAGTTATAGCATCAGATAACATGCAGTACTTTAGACCTAGTTTCATTTTTGTCATGTGCTACACACATACATTTTTTTAAAAAATGCACACATCTTCTATAATAAAGCAGGTCAGTCTTTAAAGTAGATTTAAAGCGGTGATATTCCATAATATAGTTTGTGACAAGACCATTTCACCATTCACCAAAATGGGATGTAGTGTCATCACAGAGTTCTTAACACCATGTCAGTGCAAGTCTATGGAGAAGACATCAAGATATCAAAATATTCTGAAAGGGGAAAAAAGTGCCAACGCAGGGCTTTAGAGATAGTGCTAAGAGGTGGAGATGAAGCAACAAGAAGTGATATCTATCACCATACAACATTGCCAAATAAAGCCATATACAATCCAGTGCTGTGATTAAAAGAAATAAGAAATTAAAAGTGGCAACAAAATAATGTAATGTTTTGAACATAAACCCAAAGAGTAAGGAAGCTTCAGACTTAAACAGCTCTGCTAAGCTTAAGCACAGAAGCCATTATCAAAAGTCTCGTAGTAGTGAGACACCAGTGGGAAAACATTTAATTCATGAGTATGAGCTAAGTACATGGACAGGTATAAGAACCAAGTGATATACCTATTGGTGCTCTATTATATATGCAATGTTACTCCTTTCTCCCCTCCACCCCCCAGCAAAGAACATTAGAAGGTTTCCTGTTGCTGTCTAATCAGTACAATCTGCAGTGCCACATAGAAGAATGTGTAACGTCTTTCTTTAGTGCAGAGTAACACAGGGCAGTGGGAGGGAACCTCATAAAGTTGTGGGGACTTCCGGGAGAGGACCACATGTGCTTCAGCATCTGTGCACAACAGAGTTTAAGGTGTTGGGGCAGCTGTGCCACAAATTTCCCGGTGTTTGTGTCAAGCTCAGTCTCAGAGTGAGCTCATAACAATAATTTGAATGAAGTGAGTCTCTCTCTAAATTACTTTTGGATGAACGCTCCAAAAGTACACATGTCCAGACTGAGTTACTCCATAATCTTAATGCAGCAGCATTCATCTTCTCTCACTTGACCCCTCCATACTGTTCAGTTGCTTCATGCGTCAAATCATAGCTAAAATTAGGCCCTGATGCTGCAAATGAATTTATGTGCATGTGCCCCTGCACCATCTGCAGCTCCACTGACTGGCATGGGGATTGGCTTACTCTGGCTCCACACGCAGCCCCGGGGTTGTAGATTGTAAACTCTTTGCTGCAGAGACCTTGGGTAAAATTTTCAAAAGCACCAAATTCATTTAGGAGCCTAAGTCTCATTTTAAAAAGTGACTTAGGGCCAGATTTTTAAAGGTATTTAGGTGCCTAAATACGCAGCTAGGCAGAGAGTGGGATTTTCAAAAATGCCTAGGTCCCAAGGCATTTAAGCACCTAACTCCCACTAGGAACCTGTCTTCATCTGTAAGTACTTAAATACCTTTATAATATGGCCATGAATGCCTAAGCCACCTTTGAAAATGGGACTTAGGCTCCTGAGTCAGTAGAAGTTTTTGAAAATTATATTCTATGCCTTTCTATTTGTTCCAGTAAGTGTCTAGCACACTATTTGGTGAGGCAAAACTATAAAATAATACGACTACAACAAGTCTTTTTGAATTCAAATCATCAGTGCAAAATACAAACCAAAATGAGGGTTCTGCACAGCACAGTAGATGAACGATGGGGTTGCCCTGACCTTGTTTTTTTCTTTCTTTTTCTTTCAGTAGTTCCTAGTAAACTCTTCTTTTTTTTAGTGGTTGCACTCCCATCATCGCCACAAGTTGGGTCAGTGAACATGGCCTTACATGACAGCATTTGCCTTTTGATGCTGTTACAAACAAGTTGGCACTAATTCTACCACTGGGGTAATTTCACCAAAGCCAATAGAATTACACCAGGGAGAAATTTGGCCCTGTCTATTTGAATAAATAGTTAACTCTTCTCCGCTTGACGAAGTGATTATTGAAAAGTTTGTCTCCACATACAAATGCAAATGACAGCCAAAGAACACGTTAATGTTCATCTTTCAAACTAAGTACGTAGACAAATGCTAGTCATTAGAAACATTTCCGTGCATTTATATTAGGCTGTCCTCTAAAAGACTTTTCAGACAAATATGTCATCAAGATATTCAAAACCATGTAATCTTATCCAAAGTTTCATCTATCAACAGTACAGTTTTCATCTCTCGCAGCTGTGTGTCAGGCAGATTAGCCAGCTGATAGCAAATTGTGAGTGGGGGAGGGATGATGGGAGAGAAAGGCTCTGTCATCCTCCTAACAAGAAATACTGCCAGGGGACGAGATTGGTATAGTGTTGGTTTTTTAAAAGCTTCCAAAGAGCCCTTCAGAAAAGCAGGGACATGGGAGATTTGCAAAGGGATAATGAGTGCTGGTGCCTCTCTGCCCTTTGAAAAAACTCCTGTAGCCTGTAGACTGTGGCCTGTTTTTAAAAACAACATACTGATTACAATTGTATATCTGGTGACTGTGGCATACTAATCTCCCTTCAACCTTAAAATGACTCAGATTAGCCCACCACCCCTCTTCTGCATTCAGAGATCTAAGAGGAACTGGATTATTCCCAAATAGGAATATTCTGAACTCCAGCTACATCCCTCACAGGGCAAATCCTTCCTCAAATGGCTAATCCTGAGACATATTTCCTGCGAGGGGCAAGTGTATTGCCGGCAGGATCACTTAAAAAGAAAAGTTTACCTCAACACTTTTCATCAAGCAAATGTTGCTCTTTCAAGGGAAGAGATGAGTGGTAACATACAAGGGCTTCTGATAAAGATACAAAGAGATGGGACTAAAATATACAGTAAAGCGTGGTGAAATGATTCTCCAATTTAGAATTCAATATGCTGCAGTTGTTATATACGAGACAATGCCAGTGAATCCATGCATACAAATCTGTGCATAATCTCTTTGTTTATTCATTTTAAAATAGATTCTTTCATGTGAATTTTAGCATTGGTGAAAAATATTGGCTTGACAGCACTGGTGTAGGAGACTAACATTTTCAGACAAGAGAAAGGGTGGACTTTCAAAGGCATGAACGATAGGCAGGGAGAAATGCTGAGGTGTTAGATACCTAACTGCCATCTATGTCTTTGACAGTATCTGCCTGGTGCTTAAAGTTAGGCTCCCAAATTCAACATTTAGGAAGAGGTCTGATTTTCAGTGTTACTGAGCCGCCCCACCTCTCACTGGAACCAATGGCAGCTAAGCGTGCTCAGCATCTCTGAAAATCAGGCCATTTCTAATTAGGAGCCTATCTTTAGTTGCTTGGGTTTACCTCTTTTGGTCTGAAAGCCTCTCTCCACAGAACAGATAACTGCACAAGCCCTTGGACGGCCCAGCCAATTGGCCTCAACCCTGTTCTGTGGGTTCTGTTCCCTAGGCAAAAATATTGATTTGGCCCCCTTTAATCCTCCATGGCTCTGTTGTGATGGCAACAAAGGTATCATGGTGAATTTTGGGATGAGGACACCTGTCCAACATAGTTTCATTCTAGGTTGCCATCAGGGGATGGCAATTCCTAGTCATTGCCGTCATGGGTTAGATTTGTGCCTGTTGCTGGAGGAGGGATAGCTCAGGGTTTTGAGCATTGGCCTGTTAAACCCAGCGTTGTGAGTTCAGTCCTTGAGGAGGCCACTTAGAGATCTGGGGATTGGTCCTGCTTGGAGCAGGGGGTTGGACTAGGTGACCTCCTGAGGTCCCTTCCAACCCTGATATTCTGTGTAGTAAAAGAAGTTTTCTATCTTGTCAGCAGCCCCCCTGAGCTGATCCACATACACCATAAATCCTTCTTACAGGAGTCCAATGATTAGCCTGTCCTCAAAATCCTCTTCCTCTTGAACATTTGCATTGGCCTAAAGCTTGGCTCAAAAAATCAGAGCCTAGGAATGATTATTTTTACTGCCCATTTTTGAGGGGAGGGTGGGGAGAATTAATTGGTTTGTTATAAGAGCTGAATCCAGGCCCCATTGAACTCAGGGGCAGAACTCCTACTGATTCCAGCGAGAGAAGGATTCAGGGACTGAGCTCCAAGGAATCCCACCATTTCGGAAGCTTCTGTTTTTTACACTCCTTATGTTTAAACTCAAATGTAATTTTTTTAAGCCCAGAATTTGCAGGGCTCTAGCTCTTCACTTCAAGAAGTGCCTTTTGAAGTGAAAGAAAAGAAGAGGGAGGCTGATTTTGAAGAAGCAACACATTGTTTCAGGGGTTGTGGGTTCCTTTATTTTGCAGAGGAGTCCAGTCTGTAGGCTTAGTGCACATGCCTGGAGCCTGACTGCCAGCCAAGGTCTGTCAGGTCAAAAAAAACAACCTCCCCTTCCCCCCCAAAAAAACCCAAAACAAACAATTTTTGAAAAGTGCCCAGAGCTTGTATTTACCATTGCACCCTACTAGGAAATAATCCATGTTTTCAAATGAGCCTGCATGCCCAAATATTTATTTGCCAGTTAGAGCATAATGACTCCAAAACAGCTGTTCCGGTCTTTTGGGTACAACGTGTAAGTTACATTGCAAACTATATAGTATTTGTGTACTAAATGATGTATTTACCCAGATTATTTAAATAATAGGCCCTCGTAAAAGCCTGTTTGCATGCTTAAGCAGTCCTAAATGAGGACTGGATTGACTCCCTCCCCTAAACCCTCCATGCATGGAATGGGGGTGCAATGCAGTGATTTCCCCAGACAGCTCTCTGTGAATAGAGGGCGGCAGGCAGGCCCAAACCGATATTACACTTCCATGGCTCCTCTACATCCACAGCAGGGAATCCCCCTGCTAAGGCAATGAGGTGTCTCAGGGTCAGCCAAGGATCAGGAGGGGTAAGGACACAAAGCTGACACGTAGAGATATATGACTGCCATACAGAAGGCCCTGGCCCCTTGTGGATACTGGGGGATCTTCAAGAGCCTGAGCTGGCCCCTGGTCCATTCCCCAGTAGGAAAAATCCAGTTCAAGAGGAAACTCTCTGACATTCCCTCATACCTCCATATGTTGCCCTGCAGGAGAGAGCAATGGTGTTCTGTGTGTTTCCTTAAAGAGAGCGGAACAGCTTTGAGAGAGTCTGACAGCCGTCCATGGAAAGATTTTTCTTTTAGTGTTCCTTTTAAATGCAACCAAATCCCACCAAGGGCCAGATATGGCATTGCCCTTAGTCTGGATGCACATGTCCTGACACCGGTTTGTAAGGAACATCATCAAAATCTGTGCAGCTCACAGGCAGGGCTGATATTTCCTCTTTCACTCGTGTCGTCAGGCCTTTTTCTCACAATGGCTGGAGTCAAGGACATGGTGTCTGTCTTATCTTTGAATTTCCTGGTTTTTGTCAGTGAGAGTATCACAATGGCAATGTTATTAGCTCAGCTGTGCGGATAGCGACACAAAGATTTTACTTCTGCTCTCTGAGGCTTATTAGAAAAGGCTGCTTATACAATGTGATGTGATTGCTTGTACACCTTTCCCTGTGTTCTTCCTTCCCCTTTGATGATGTTATGATGAAGCTGCTTTCATAGGATCAAGGATCACAAAAGACTCTCTTGAAGTGAACACATTTGCTCCCCTCTCCCCCCTGGTGACAGTTTCACTATATAAGCAGGGCTGTGCTGCCAGTGGAACTGCAATTTGCACATGGTAAGTGTAATCAAAACAAATTTCATTCTAACTCATTACAGACAGAGTTTTATTGCATAGAAGTTCACTGCTGGTCAGTTGCATCTATAGCTCAGATCAAAAACCAGGTCCTGTCTGTAATCAGAGAGTGCTGTAAATTGAGCGTCCCACACTATACAAGCCGAGCTGCAGAGAAATAATTTAAGTTCAATAGCTTCTTAGGCAGATCGAGCTCTTGATAACTGTGAATTGTCTGCTTCAGAGCGTTCCAGTGCTGCCAATAGGGAATCATCCACTCTTTCTCACTCTGCAAAGCTGACTCTGCTGCTATAATGATAGAAGCTATGGCCTGGAAAAGCTCCACATTGACTCAAAGGGGAATAAAGGTTGTCAGGCTGGGTGGTTGAGACTTAGAGAGGCTGTCCCTACAATATGGAGAACCTTCTTCCATAAGGTGCCTCAGACCAAGAGCAGCCACCTGAAGACTTGAAGGAAATTGGACACTTCCAGATGGTGCGGCCCAGCGAGGGGAAGAAATGGAAGCTGTGGGGAAACATAAAATTGATTTCTCCAAAGACTTAGAGCGAGGAGGAAAGAAAGAGCTTCTGCCTCATGAGAGTCTGACAAGAAAGCCATTTGCCACTGAAATCTTAAAAAATGTATTTAACAATTATTAACGCAACAAGCTTTTAATATCTACTTCTCTAAACTGCTTGTGGGTTATTTGCTTTTCACCCACTAACCTACCCGCTAATTTCCACAAAAAGATACAGGTCCGGCTTTTGTTACCAGAATTAGTTATTTTACTACCAGACAAAGATAAGCCAGAGTGGTTATCAAGAAAAATAAGGGGAAAAAAAGAATCTGGAAATCTTAGGCATTGTATTAAAACAACAGTTTTTAGGGTGTTTGATTTACTATTCAACTGCGCACAGCTGCTGCTTGAGAAATAGGAAACATGCCAAGGGAAAGAGATTGGGAAAAAAAACAGAAGGAAAAAAAAACGTTGTTTGCAGAATGAACTAGTTAACTCAACTTGAAAATTATTATGCCTAACCCAGGATGGCAAGCTGATGATGGATACTTCAAGTGGCTTACCGCTCACCCCTCACCCACTGACACAGAGCCTTTGATTTTACTTATGTAACTTCATTAAAAAGATTTAGGCCTATCTGTCACCATCTCTTTGATTATTTTTAATAAGCTACCTGACAATCATTGCTTTCATTTCTTCCTCTGCATTGCCCCAAGACACCCACAAACTGACGTCATGCTACCTGTTGGTTATTAAAAAGCCACCACTTTACTAATTTACTCAAATCCTCCAAACCCTCAAAAGACAAAACAAAACAAAACAAAGAACTATAGAGTCTGCTGTTACCATACAAAATGGTGATCAAGCCCAGGTCCTTAACAAACCTAAACCACTTTCTCAAGTAGGAATAAACTATATGAGGTAGAAAGAACAACCCATGTGTTCCCACTGGAAATGTGACCTTTTTATCTTTCAGCTTGTATTCATTAGTGGAAATTGCTAGTGGGCCAAGACCTCCTATCCTAAAGCTATCATTTATGGTTGAGTTATAAACTCCTGAGAGCAAAGTCTTATCTTGCAAATGCTAACAGACCTCTAGCTATGGGGTTGCTAGTAGGCTTGGCACAACTCTATTACTAAAAAGATGAATGAAAGATTGGTTCCTAGAATCTTTTCAGCTATAACCTAAGAAAAAAAGAGAGAAACGTCCATGGTCCCCTAATAGATTGCTCTCTGAATACCACCGTTTGCATCTACCACATTGTAAAAAGATTTCCTATTGTGTGATTATTTCAGAAGACCATGGTACAGAATATTAGGCTTGAGAAATCATTTATTGGGCTCTTATCTTGCATACCTAATTGAGATGTGGGGGGGCAGGGGCACTGCATTTAAACTATAACTTGCAGACTAATTAAAGACAACGACTTGGTGCTTACATAGGGATTCCTGGTGAGCTTATGATGACCTGCCTGCATTGTAAAGGGTAGATTAAAACAGACTGAATTATACCTTGTCTTTATTTTCCTAGTGATGTACGATTTCTTGGAGTAATCTTGCTTTATCCCCAAACCTATAAACCTTTGTTATTCAGGGTAACATAACCTACAGATGCCTCTTAGACCTTTTCACCTGGCTCCATGAAGGTCCTGTTTGTTAGAAGCCTTAAGGTTTATTTTTTCCTGTTGTACCTTTTCCCCAAATTGTCTTCAACTATCTATCTGACTGGTAGCACACCATCACCTTTCTAGAGAGAAAAGTGCAAATGAAGCAAATCATGTATTGTTCAGTTCATTTTTTGGCATGTAATATGTCTTCTAACTGAAAATTCTAATTATTGTTTCCCAAGATGCATGTAATACAGAAGGTTATTTTATAAAATAATAGGCAACCAAATCTAGAATTACAAAATAAAAGCTAAAGCGGTGAAAGAAAGTAGAAAATATGTGTGCATGGTCCTCATGAACTAAAATGCCGTGTCTTCACATGGCATTGGAACGCTACGGGCAGCCACTAAATAAAAATAGGGGGAGTTTATTTGACAGTATTATGAGGAGACAAACTGGAAACAAACATTTGACACTCAAGCACTGGAATTCTGTAAAAATTTAATTAGATGGATACATTAGTCATCCTTGTACCATTAAAGGGTTAATATAGGACGTACAAAAAGGCATGCTACGGTACTAAAGAAATGTTTAAATCCTTCCCGTAAATACCATTTCCCTCATTATTGGGAAATGTGCTTTCAGTGGGACCATTGACCATGTCTTTGAATTTACAAAATATGGTTAGCAGGAGATTAACAGCATTTATTGGAGGGGTTTCTTGAACCAGACCAGGCTGCCCATATTATATGAAAGTTTCTGCAGCTGAGTTGCAGCCAAGTAGATGTGGCTGCTTGGTGGTTAGTATAGTTCATAATTACATGGCATTTACAAGCAACCTGTTTCAGCAGTGCATGTGTGGAATAAAGGTGTATCCAACTGTGTGCTGTGCAAAATGTTTGACTCAAAACACAACAGTGCGTGAAACCACCATTGGGTCAGTTTTCACCTACATTCATAAACTATCAGTGAACATTATGAACTCCTGAACCATCCAAAGAAAAACTTATTGCAAATTATTGCTCTGCCTGGGTAGCCACACACATTTTCAGAGGGTTATCCAGTATGTTTTTGTGTTGGAATAAGACATATGGTTCCTTCAGAGTCTCCATTATCCTTTATTGGCTGAGCCTACATCAGGTGACGAAGAAGGTCAGCTCAGCAGCAGCTGTTTTCATTCAGAAAGAGATGAGCTCTCTGCTGCAACTGGAAAATTCCACAAACAAATATTTTCTCCTAGCTCCTGCCTCTGTGTGGCTGAATCTGGATGACAGCTGACCAAGATATTATCAATTTCTGTAATGCCCTAGCTGTTTGGAGTCGTCTTATTTCTAACTTTTGTTTCAGTCTGTGCATTTATAGCCCAAAGTTTATAAGGGAAAATTCATTTTTCTGTGATCAGACAAGAGAGTTGGCCCCATTTCTACATCTGGTGAACCTTGCTATGGGAAGAGCCCCATGTATTTTGTCTCTGTGAAATACCACAAAATAAAATGAAAAGGGACATAAACAACACAAAATGAACAACTCACCCTGCAATGATGACTCCTGTCTTTCAGGGCTGGACCCAGCTGGCCTCCCAGGGTGACTGGGCCAAACCTGAGCAGCACTGAGCCCCATGGACCAGGTCACAACACCCATAGCTCTGCAACCCTTCCCCCAGGGTCTCTCACCCTCTGAGGGCAGTAACCAATTCCCTCCCCCGCCTCCGTGGGCAGCCCCAGGCAAGGAAGCAATATATATAAGGGGGATATAGGAGGGGCCCCTGGGAGTAATGGGCGGTGTTGAGCTCAATATGGGAGATGGTGGGGAGGAAAGGGGTTTTAGAGCTAATAGGGGCTTGGAGGTGTAAGGTTCAATGGGAGAGGGGAAATATATAAGGGGTGATGGGGATGCTTGGGAAGGGATCCCTAGGGATATAGAGGGGGAATCTGGAGCCTAGGGTGTTCGTGTCACTGAGTGGGGACGGAGCAGTGGGGTTTATTTGCTGGCTGCAGTACTAGACAAATTTCAGAGGGGAATCCTAAGGAGCTGTATTTTAGAGTGGCTAACTAATCTGGGGGCGAGGAGTGTCTCAGGGCCTGGAATAATGAATGATGCTTAATAAAATGATGTAATATAGCTAAACTGGACTTAATACACTGTTTTTATTTGTTTGTAGGCATTTGAGGTATTTTATTAATGTAAATGTAATAAAAATAAATAAAACAAAATGTTTAAGGAATAAATTCCCCCCCAAATAAAATTAAAAGTTATAACAAAGAAAATGAATTTCACACGGCTCTAGCTATGAGTTCGACCATGGGAAAAAACAGGTTAATCTGAGGCCCAGTCCAAAGCCCGTTGAAACTGACGTGAATCACTGCGGTAGACCCTTGAGCCTGATCTCTTTTTGAACTTCTGGGCCAGCAAACCAGTTACAAAATAAATAATTTGCAACTCCATTTCCAGCCAAATGTGGAAGGATCTGTTCACTTCTAATATCTCTTCCACACTTAGACAACACTATGTTCTTTGGGCTCCTTCTGCCTCACAGAACTACTATGGCTTGGCTCAGAAGAAGCTGAAGGGTTCGAAGTGGGTTCTTTTCAGAGCACTATGCAAGGAAGGAGTTCAGATGACTTTCCCAATCTTTTTCTTAACTTGATTGCTATTAATTCTTTAACTGTGTTACTGTAGCACCTAGAAGCCCTAGTCATGGACCAGGACCTCATAATGCTAGATACTATATGGCCACAGAACAAAACGACAGTCCTACTCCAAAGAGCTCCCTCTCTATGGCAAACATGAGAGCATTTCAATGTATGCCTCTTTAAACAATGCACATTTAGCAGTAAATAAGCCAGGTAATATTTTAATACAAATATTTAATCTATTTTTATTTTAAATAAAATTTCAGAGGCATGTGAATGTAAAAGTAGTTGTACAGATAGGCTACAGGGTAGGAAAAGAACGAAATACATACTATTATTGAATCATGCATCAATGAATATTTTGCCTCTGTCAGTGTCTTCTGATGAAGTCATTGCCTTTGTTCGTGACTGAACATGAAATAAGATCAATTCATTTTCCAGACTCCAACAGATTTGCACAAAGTCCATTAGTGTCTGCAACCATCTACAAGCATGTAAATGAGGAAGGCTCATAACTTTTGAGAAAGTGAATCCTGACATTAAAAAATTACATATGTGAACACTGTATCATTTCTCTTCATACATCAACACCCTGTCATTTGTCTGCATATCTCACTTCCTTTTGCAGACTATTCCAGATTAGGATAGGCATCACTTTTTGTGGAATGAGTCATATAGAAAGACAAACAAAAAGTCTATCTGTGAACTGGGACAGCACGTAATCCAATGCAGAGCACCTTCTGCTTTTACTTGGAACATTCACATACATCAGAAATTCTCATTCAGATTGGCTAGTCACTTTAGCTTTTAGTATCTTTGAACTATTACGGTCTGGCCAGAACTTTATAGGCAATACCCACAAACAGGAAACAATTACATGATGAAATCAGGAGAAAAAAATGCCCAAAGCCTAAATCTACATCGGGATTTTTTTCTTTGATCCCAAATTTTAAAATCAAAACTTCACCTCTAAACTTGTTCTTTATCTTCATGTGGGACATCTTATAGAAAGGTGGCTAACCCAATGGAATTGCTATGTAGTTAGTTAACAAAAATAGAAAACCTCCAAATAAAGTTAATAGAATTTGTAAACCTCCAAATAATCATATAAACTGGAGATACCTAAAATCTTTAGGTGGCTAGCTGTCACAAAGCTAATGTGACATGGAAAGGCTTTGTTTGCATCCTGAATGTTTGAACTGCTTTGGAATGCCAGTAATGTCACATTTAGAAAATGAGGCCTACAATAAGTCTAGCTATAGCTTGCATACACTTAGGCAACATTTGATACAAAATTATGCTTCTGGAAGGAGGAACAGGGATCTGTGACTATCTACCTTTTGACAGCAATGCAGTTTTGGGCTTTGGAGACATTTTATCATGGGGTCAGTTGTTATATATCTGCTGGTAGGTGGATCTAATATACTTTGTATGGTTCTAGGCACCTCAAAACCAGAAACACCCCAGCAACTTTGAGAGAGGATAAAAAAGAAAAGAAGCTGGTTAAGTGTCTAGATGGATGCATAAACTGCCCAAATGACAAACTAAGGTTAGAGTTAGAACTGCATGGAAATATACACAAAAGAGGGAAAGGCATTGTTCAGAGTCATCCAAGAAATTAGAATATCAGAACTAAGAATATTAGGATAAAATTAATCTAAGGAATATTTTAATGAAGCATCAGGAAAATTTCCTAGTAGTAAGGAATAATACTTTGCTGAATATTCTCCAAAGGGAACTGATGGAAATGCCATTGCATGGACTGGACAAAGCATTCAGCAACATGTTGCTGTGAACAATACCATACTGGCAGAAGAATTGACAAAATGAGCTAACAGGTCTCTGACATCTCTAATTCTATGGAGCTGGCAAGACAGTCTCACAAAATGCTCAGTATCAGTTATCTCAAAGGGTACAATAGGCTGCGCCTCTAGTAGGGACCATAATAAAGTTTAGAAAAGCATAATATAGTTGGTCTTGTCATGGAGACAAGAAATTGAGTTCACACAGTGCACAACAAATATTAAACCATATCAGCATCAGCAGCCAAAGACGTAGCATAGTGGACCAGAAAAGGTATAAGATACAAGCTTTTGCCATCATAACGTTGGCAAGGACTTTGTAAAATCATTCAGTTATTGTTTAGTTAACAGAGAAATTTGATTCAGTATTTTAAATTAAGGATGCAAAGCACTGTAAAGCCTTGAATAAGAACACTGCAATCACACTTGCAGAGGAATGCTGCAATTTTTTGTTAGCAAAGCTTTCAACTCATCCATGACTGGCCAGTGCACATGGTCTTATGCAGGTCCTCCTTCTCAATAATCATGTATGACTTGGACAGAGCCAGAAAGAATTGGGTTCACACTGCTTCTAGCTGGCAGACAAGTGGGCAATTCTAGCACTTGTGAGAGGCATAAAGTGACCATGCCAGAGCTTGAAATCCTCTGTTTAGCCACTGAAGGAGTACAATGCAGGCAATGGCAGTGTAGACTTCCCCACACAGGTCCAATCAATGTGCATCAAGCTTGTTCAGGAGGGACCACCTCTAGTGGTAGGAAGGTATTTCAGTTTTTATGCCCATTCATTTTTTGTTGCTCCCCTGCTCAGAGTTCTAACAAGGGTGCCAAACAGGTCAGATGTTTTGTGCTGGGGACACTTGTCCATGAGGAATTGGACTGAGACCCACTAACTCATTTCAGCTCTGAACGGCCACTATTTTTGGTCACTAGGCTGGATTAAAACCAAATCTCCTAGAGACAAAAAGTTCTAGGTCTCTTCACTAGTCTCTGGAGCCAATACAACAATCTCAATACAACCCTCAGAACAACCGTTTTGTTATGTTTTAATCATGCAACAGTGCAATTGTAAGAATGATAAAATGCAAGCCTGGAACCAAAATACCTGCAAACCTATAGGTATAGGGTAAATTTTTCAGACTTGCGTAAGTTACTCAGGAGCCGAAGTCCCATTTTCAAAAGTCCAATAGGTGCTTTTGAAAATTATACCCAAGTCTTTAATTTCTTATCTTAGGCAATCATGGCCATACAATAGATAGAAAGATGATGAGTAAAATTTTCATAAGTCAATGAGATTCATGTTCCTAAAGCACTTATGCCCTCAAAGTTATTTAGGCATCTAACTCCCATTGAAATCGTTGAGCACATTGATGTGGTCCTGAGACACTTGGGAAAATTCTTCTCAATGTCTACAGGCACCCATATAGCACCTTTGCACTTTGCTAAAAATTTATTGAGGATTCTCATTCTGTATGATCACTCAGAAGTTTGAAACTGTGATAGTAACATTAGTTAATCACCTTAATCATTAATGTAAAGGTCAAAAATAAATCATGACAGAACTGTAGCAGAAAAGAAAAAACATAAGCTAACACATTAGGTTAAAGTAGTTCCATCTAATTGGAATCCAGTTTCCAAATGAATTCTGGAAGAGCAAAAAGTTGCACTCAGGGCCTCTCCATGAAATTCAATAGCTGGTTTGGTTAATTACTTGAAAAGACAATGCTGAGAATGCTTCTTTCTTGGTGAGAATTGTCCAGTATTTGAGCTGGTGCATTCACCTCTCATTGGAACAAATAGAAATTGTGTTTGCAAATAAGGGCAAGTAGGGACTCTTGTAAAAGTTACGGCATTCAGACTTTCCATAAAAGGGAGTCATTGGACTGAGAAGGAACATTAGCTAGCAGTATTACTAGAGCCATGTTTCAAAGCCAGATCTGAAGCCATGCTTGTTTAATGCAGAGACATTAATCACCAAAACGAGAGTCTCGTAAACAAAGTAATCCAAACCAGTAATCCAGAACCAGTCCTTCTCTCTTGCTGAGCATTAATCAGTACACAACTTGGGAAAAGCAGGCCTGATCCTGAGCTGATGTAAATTGGCCCAGCTCCATTGGCTGAGGATCTAACCCATGCTCTTGTTGCTCTGCAGATGAATTTATTTCACTGAAAGCTTAAAAGTAGGAAAAATAAAAGTTGCCACGGAGGCAGGATAGAATAAGTAGCAGCAAAGGCAGCAGAATAAAATTTTATCTGTCCAGTTGCGGGAGCAGCAGAATAAATGGATATACTATAGAACTGTCACCCCGAAAAAGCCAGTCAATGTTATCAAGACCAAGTCAATCGGTATCTGCTATAATGATGAAACATCTCTGGGTCCAAAGGGAAACATCCTTCAGTCTGTTGAAAAGAAGTGGGGAAGGGCTGCTCTAACCACTTTTGCCAAGCATTCCTGATTTGTACCTGAACCTTTCCCATCAAATGGCATTTACCACAGCTTCATATTTTCTGCTGCAGTAGCATCATTTCCCTATGAAAAGCCTGAGCCACTGTGGACAGCCAGTGTTGACTGCTACAGTCTCAATAAAATGAATAATTAAATATCTCCCATTCAGGCTTATTGTTTGAAAGATGAGAGAGAGAAATAAGCTACAAACAGAGATGCTGCTAATGCAGCTAATGTTGCTTATGAGGAAAACTGGACTGGAGCTTTGGAACAACTAGGGGTGGATTCCAATACTGCAATTACTGTGCTATATAAGCAATATTTCAGTGCCATATCTGTAAGTTTGTGGGAATCCATCTGAAATCGTTCCCTTCATTCCTCCCTGCATAAAATAGTTGTCTATTTCAAAGTCAATTTAATAGCCTAGTCTGCAAACAATCTTTCTCTCTCTTATTGCTGTTCTACCCTTGTCTCTCCTCCTTGGCACGTTGCCGGGATTTTTTCCCCCTAGCAGCAGCTGTGTACATTTGAATAGTAAATCAAACACCCTAAAAACTGTTGTTCTAAAAATCTTTTCAGAGATTTCTCTCCTCTATTTCTGGTCTCTTTTCTCACTAATAATCATGGCAATTGGCAATTTTTTTCTTAGCTGGTACTAAACTAATTTTGTGTTGCAAACAACTCAGCTCGATATTTCACAGCATCTAGCAATGGTAAGGACCCTTAAGTTCTTCAAGCCCATCTCTCTGCTGATGTCATCTATTGTGCATTTGCTAGTATTGTGCCCAGTCTAGCTGTCAATGTGCTCCAAGAAATGGGGCTTCGATCACTTCTCCTGGGAGACTATTTCACTAAGGGGAGTGATTGGATAATGGCCTAGATCCCTACCTGATGTAAAAACCTCAAATGTCAATCACTTTACATTTTCAGGACTATTTTCACTTTAAAAAGACCTAGAGAGTTATTTAAAAAAAAGTTGGAAATGAAACCTCAGTATACCACAAAATTATGGCCATGTCTCTTAGAAGGCAATGCATTGTTATTCCACTCCATTATAAATGTTCAATGATGACATACACCACTGACCCATGAATCAGAGTAGACACATGTTTATTTTGGTTTTTATCTATAATGGTTTTCAGAAAGCTCAAAGTTGGGTAAGATGGACTTAGTGACTGAGAAGTCAGTTTTCTGTCCATTTACCTAGCTGCTTGTTTGTTTGTGGATCTTGCAACTATTGAATGAAAATTAAACCTGTCACACTCACTCACACTGTCTGTTTTCAAAGTAGCCAACTCAGGCAAAAAATGTTGTTCTAATGTTGCCCCTTTTTGATTTTCATGAGACAAAAATTCCACAGATATTGTCTTCCTTTAGTCAGTTTGGGAAAGTGATGTGATTGTGTAGTTTTGGCTGTGAAAGGACAATATATTCTTTATTACAAAGAAAACCACAGTTTGAAAACTAGGAAAAACTCTGATTCATCAGCATGACTCATACACACAGTATATAGCCTGTAATCCCCTTCAGCAAAGCTGTAAGACTATAAACATGTACATACTTGCAAACAGAACATATTTTTCCCAAAATGAATGCTTCTTATTAAGGGCCCTATCTTGCTCGCTTTGAAGTCAGTGAAAAAACTCTCATTGGCTTTAATGGGAGCTGGATTGAGCTTAAAACACAGGAAGAAAGTCTACAGGTGCCATACAAAGATCCACAAAAATGACTCAAATCACCATCATGATAATATTATCATAGAATATGGGAAGTTTGATTTCTAAGAAGCCTTTTCGGGGCTCTGGGAGGACACATTACAATGGGTATAGTCTCATTATGACTAGCAAAGCTGGATGAATGTGATGAGTAAGTCTCACATTTTAAGAGAGGTTTTTGACAGGTCCTCAACCCCGGCTGGTGTTTTTAAAGGTGGAGCATTTTCAGCACATCCTAGAAACTCTATTAAAATAACAATTAGCTGTGAAAACATGTCCTTATTTGAAGGGATGAAGTTAAAATGACTCTGTTAGGCTTATTGAGGCTAAAGAAATTTACATATCGAGGGACTGATTCCTCACTGTTACTCCATCTCCAGCTTTACACTAATATAGCCGATTTCAACAGAATGATACAAGCGTAAAACTGGAGTGACATAGTGCAGAATCAGACTCACAATGTTAGCCCTCTCCACAGAAGACATCTCTGCGGCTGCAGACAAGAGGGCCTTTGCATCCATATTCAACTTGAATTCTTTTCAATGGTGCAGTAGAATAGATAGGGTAGCAACCTGCATGGAAGTTGGAGGGAGGAGCACTGGTTGCAGGAGGGAAGAATTTGGAGGCAGCACCAGGAAGTCAGTCTGTGGGCACTTGGCTAAAATGGTCATGGCAGTTGCAGCATCTCTTTTAATAAAGAGTCAGTTTAGTTTTACAAGCATGGATTCCTTTCCTATTGTTACCCAGCATGAGGTACATGAAAAAGACTGTACATCTCCCAGTGTCCCATTTTCTGGATTTATGCTATGACTCTGATCAGGTAAGTTGCTGACTCTTCTCCACTCCCACTGATTTCAGCTCTCTTCCAAATATGGGAGCAAAGGGATGAACGAGAGTTGAAGCTGCTCGGCACATCACAGGATCAGGTCTTTGTGGGGAATTGCATGTCCATATCTCCACACACAGAAATAAATATATGTAGCAATTAAAGCCAAGATTTTAAAAAATGTGATTTTAAAGTTAGATTCCTAAGTCTATATTTAGGCTCTTAAATGAGTGACCTGGTTTTCAGAAGTGTCGAGTATCCAGCAGCTCCCACTGAAGCTGATGTGAACTCAACACTTTTGAAAATCAGGCAATGACATAGTAGTCTAGCTTTGGGCTTCTGTTTTTGAAAATCTTGTCCGAGGCTCCCATCCTGCAAGGAGCTCAGCTCCTTCTGTGAGATGCTGAGTGTTCTCAATTCCTATAACATTCATTGGGAACTCAGAGCAGTCAGCAACTTGCACGGAACACTCACCAGCTAGTAGGATCTGGACCTATCCTCCTTTAAACCTAGTTGTAAGCCTTCTGATATCATTACATCACACTACAGTAGTGACCAACGGCCCCAGCCAGTATCAGGGCCCCATTCTGCAAGCTGCTCTAAAAACACCATGTTTTTATGAATATGAATATATGGTCCCTGCCCCAAAGAGGCTACAGTCATATGCCCCACTCCTGTAATTGAACCTTTGCACTTGTGTACATCTGATTGTAGGCTGAAGGCCTCAGTTTACCATCTACATCTTACAATTTTACCCCTTTACATGCATCATAATGATCAGATGCAGCATTAGTTTTCCAGGCACTATCATCTAAACATAGCTGAGTGGTTAATGACTGTATTTAGAGAGGATTTATTTCTGAATTTGTATTAGTAACTAAGTGAAAGGGTGATTGTCTCCCCGTGTTCCACACCCTTTGATATGGAAATAACATTATTTAATGCTTGATATAACTGATGCCATTTTACTGATATCACGGCAGATGCTGAAATGATGATTAATAGAACTAAAGAAGCCAGGGACACAACTTGCTTGTAGAATACACTGTGCACTTCCCCCCTCCCTCCATGAGATACAAATTTCCAATTTCAGAGAGCTCCTGAGTTTTCTGTGCAAGTTTATATCTAGGCTAAATGATTGGACCGCTAACAGAAAACTTGCCAGCCAATCAGAAAGCTGTTTATCAATATAAAAAAGGCATAATACAAAGACTTCCATGGTGGGAACTGGCTTAGATTTATAAATCAAAGAGCTGAACTGCCCACTAAAAACTCAAACAAAAACTGTCTGGAGAGTTTTGACTACATTTAGTCAGGAATTTTTCAATAAAACATTTTTGCATTGGATAATACCAATTAGTTGAAACTGTTCATGGGAAAGGGGTTGGTGGATCTGACAAAATTTCCCATTTTGAATTAAAAAAAAATAGTTAGAAATCAGCCAGATGTCCTGTTTTGACATGAAATTCCATTTTTCATTTCAAAATTTAAGTTTATTTTACTATCAATTATGTTTTTTTTAAAAGGGAAAAATCAAATCAAAATGTTTCAACCGACCAGCCCTATTTTTTAGTTCACAAATATTAAGGTTTCAAACCTTCGTCCTGATTTGGGATGGGAAATTTTTTGAAGTTGCAAAAATTCTTGCAGGATGGGAATGCTGCTTCCCACCCATTTTTAGTCTTAGCTTCTTTTTACCATTATTGATAGTCACCAAGCCTGCACTTACTGGTGCCACTGGAACTGTGATGAAATACTGTGAGGAAGTTTCTGGTGGTCTTGAGCTCAAAGTACCAGCAATCTCATGAGACAGCCTGCTCCTGTAGAGCACAAAACAGCTATACCACAGCAGATAATCCAGCTCTCTCAGTTATTGTTGCTGTGTTGAAAGTCTTCTCTCTGTCCTGAAGTCTCTTAGGCCTGGTCTACACTACGCGTTTATACCGATTTTAGCAGCGTTAAACCGATTTAACGCTGCACCCGTCCACATAACGAGGCCCTTTATATCGATATAAAGGGCTCTTTAAACCGGTTTCTGTACTCCTCCCTGACAGGAGGAGTAGAGCTGAAATCGTTATTACCATATCGGATTAGGGTTAGTGTGGCAGCAAATCGACGGTATTGGCCTCTGGGCAGTATCCCACAGTGCACCATTGTGACCGCTCTGGACAGCAATCAACTCGGATGTACTGGCCAGGTAGACAGGAAAAGCCCCACGAACTTTTGAATTTCATTTCCTGTTTGCCCAGCGTGAAGCTCTTATCAGCACGGGTGGCGACACAGTCCCAAATCCAAAAAGAGCTCCAGCATGGACCATTCGGGAGATACTGGATCTGATCGCTGTATGGGGAGGCAAATCTGTTCTATCAGAGCTCTGTTCCAGAAGACAAATGCCAAAGCATTGGAAAAAAATCTCCAGACAGAAGCCACAGCAGGGACTCAGCATAGTGCTGCGTGACAAGCGTAACGGAAAGCCAAAGAATCAAATGGACGCTCATGGAGGGAGGGAGGGGCTACTGAGGACTCCAGCTATCCCACAGTCCCCGCAGTCTCCGAAAAGGCATTCTTGGCTGAGCTCCCAATGCCTGTAGGGTCAAACACATTGTCCGGGGTGGTTCAGGTATAGCTCGTCAATTTACCCCCACTTCCCCCTGTGAAAGAAAGGGAAAAAAATCGTTTCTTGACTTTTTTCAATGTCACCCTATGTCTACTGCATGCTGCTGGTAGACGCGATGCTGCTGGCAGTGAACAGCAGCATCCTCTCTCCTCCCTCCCCGGTGGCAGACAGTACAATATGACTGCTATCCATCCTCATCATCAGCCCATGAGTGCTCCTGGCTGGCCTCAGGTGAGGTCGGCCGGGGCGCCTGGGTAAAAAATAGGAATGACTCCCGGTCATTCCCAGTAGATGGTACAGAACGGCTGGTAACCGTCTTCATCATAGCAACTGGGGGCTGAGCTCCATCAGCCCCCTCCCTTTCATGTTCTGTACTGCCTGGAAGAAAAGATTCTGTACTGCCTGGACTATCATATGCTGGGCTCCTCTACACCGTTTAATGTCAGCAGCTGGAGGCTGCCTCCCCCTCATTTTATCTCACTAACAAGTCAGTGTTTCTTATTCCTGCATTCTTTATTACTTCATCACACAAATGGGGGGACACTGCAATGTAGCCCAGGAGGGTTGGGGAGCAGGGAAGCAACGGGTGGGGTTGTTGCAGGGGCACCCCCTAGAATGGCATGCAGCTCATCATTTCTGCGGGATCTGACATGGAGCGGCTGTGCTCTCTGGTTCTCTCTGGTACACTGGTTCTCTAGTACACTTGCCCATACATATTCTAAGTAGGACTGACTCTATTTTTATATAAACCATAAAGGAGGGAATGACCCAGGGGGTCATTCCCATTTTTGTCTTTGCGCCCCCGGCCAACCTCTGCCAGGAGCACCCATGACAACAGCAAACGGTACAGAACGACAGATAACCATCATCTGATCGCCAATTTACAATGGCATGGCAGACAGTACAGAACAACTGATAACCGTCTCTGCTATCTTGCAAAGGCAAATGAATGCTGCTGTGTAGCGCTGCAGTACCGCCTCTGTCAGCGGCATCCAGTACACATACGGTGACAGTGACAAAAGGCAAAATGAGCTCCATGGTTGCCATGCTATGGCGTCTGCCAGGGCAATCCAGGGAAAAAGGGCGCAAAATGATTGTCTGCCGTTGCTTTCACGGAGGAAGGACTGAGTGACAACATTTACCCAGAATCATCCGCGACACTGTTTTTGCCCCATCATGCATTGGGATCTCAACCCAGAATTCCAATGGGTGAGGGAGACTCAGGGAACTATGGGATAGCTACGGGATAGCTACCCACAGTGCGATGCTCCAGAAATCGACGCTAGCCTCGGTACATGGACGCACACCACCGAATTAATGTGCTTAGTGTGGCCGCGTGCATGCGACTTTATACAATCTGTTTTACAAAACCGGTTTATGTAAAATTGGAATAATCCCGTAGTGTAGACGTACCCTTAGAAGTCCTTGTTTTAGTGTAAAATTCCTGGATGTAGAAGCTTCAAATTCCCCCCCTGAGCACATCAATGCCACTCCTGGATAGATTGCTGTTATTTGGCACCTAACACTAACTGCTCTCTCAAAATTGTAATTGAGTTACATGGTTCTTTCTTATAAATGCAGTTTTCTCTCCTTCTTCATACACCATTGACTGACCTGGCTTTGGCCAGCAAAAGGGATATACTTTATTTGGGAAGAAAAATGGGGACATTTTAAAGTCCATTGTAATACATTAGAACAGGACAGACTTTTGGAGGGATACAGTGAAAAAAGAATAAATTATTTTGCATATATATAAATAGGGACAGAAGTAATACCCCTGCATGGGACTGAGTGCACAAACACAGATTTTTTTTTGTGTGCAAATCTCCACGTGCAAACTTGTACAGAATACTTTGAAAAATTGGCCTTTTATATTGCCTGGAGGTGACAGCTGTATGTTTACCTCGGTAACTGATCAAATATTTGTATGCAGGATTCCTGCCACAGCATAGGTTCACTTTATGTTAATTTTATGTTTGCCCAGATAACACAGTTAAACAGGACTGATTTCTTACACTTTTACTGCATTGCTTCTAGAGCCTGTGGGAAGAAGGGGGGCTGGAGTAGGATGAGGGAAGTAGTGTGGGGTTGAAAGTCTGAGCATATTAATGTCAATTGGAATTTTGCCATTTATTTCAATGGGGATAGGATTTCACTCAACATTTTTTTTCTTCCTGACAAGTGCTATGGAGTGATTAAGATGTGAATCTAGCTGCCCTGCATCTGGAGCTCCAAATGCAGGACTAGTCTAGAGGCTCTGAACGTGTATTGGCTTCACTATTACAGAGGGCAAGTATGTTGGGGCACTAAGTCAGTTCATTATCATTTTGCTGCTACTGCTTCCGTTGACAGCTTGAGGCACAAATTCAGGGCTGTGATACCTGGAGAGTGTTATGACTGGCCTCTGTCAACAAGAGTGAAAAGCACTGATCTGTAGCTTTATTGGACTCTCAGCAGCATAATTCTGCAACCAGCAGTTCTAGTTTTCATATTATTACTTTTGTGGAAATGAATATATGCAGAGGATATAAAAGCGTGCCAATGTCATTATTTGCTATCAGTTTCCATTTGCCATTTAGAACAATTTCTCATTCTGATGAAAAACAATCAGTATTTTCCACCATTCCCTTTCCCGGGTTTTTCACTATATTACAGCAGACTAAATGCTCCATGTGCTTGTGCTCTTAATTATTCCAGTAAGCTTTTGAATATGTTTTCTCAGAGGGCTAGATTGTGCCACAAGGACACAACTCAATGTAAAGAGTGGCAGGTAGCATGCCTATCCCAGGAAAGGACAGCCACAATACGGTCCCTGCTCCCGCCCTTCTCCACAGCAGTAGTAAAAACTCCATCCCTTTGTTGGCTCAGCTGTGCTGGCTGGTGCATTGGCTTGACTCCGTCCTCTCCCCCACCCACTTGCTGCAGGCAAAGCAAGCAGGCACACTGATGTCTGAGTAGCCCCAACCCAGAATTCTTATTCCCTCCTCTCTAAGCCATAATCTAGCCAGATGTGTGTGTCTCTGTGATGCCGGATTCCCATTCAAGTTCATGGGGATTATGCACATAAATGTCTGCACACTGAGATGAGAAAATCCTCTACACAACAGGGAAGGAAAGGTTTCAGAATGTAGTATGAAAACAATGAATATTTAAGGAAAAATACAAATAGCAGAGCAGCATAATGTGCGGTTAGAAAGGCCAAGTGCTAGTCATTATTCAATTTTGCTCGTCTTTCATCAAAACATGCATATGAAAGCCAGAAGGAAATAACATTTTTACAGGGTGGAGGGTTTTTATAATTAAGTTACATTAAAAAAAAATCTATAGAAAACAGAATGATCATATTGTACCGACATAGACTGAGAGCAATGAATGACCATACAGCCAAGTCAATCATTAACCCAGATCTAATGTATAACTTTGTGGCAAACAAAAGATAGACCTATTGTGAGTGAATTGTTTACAATAAAAGGTTACATATTAAAACAGTTATAATCATAACCTTCTGCAAATACCCCCTTCAAGAAGGAAAACACTGGTTTCAGGATTTGTAATAATGTGGGTTGACTATGTACAATGGAAAGTGCCAGATGGGACAAGACCAGTGTATAATCTCATTTTATGGAGGGGGTTTGCTGCAGTGAAAAAAAGCCACACATGCACAAAACATTTAACTGAAAACAGAATGTTTTATTTAATCTAACCTAACAATTCATTTTAACCCCGGGAAGGTTAGGTCTGGTGACATCACATTGAGCATCATTCCACTGAATCACAAGCATTAACAGTGAGCTCTAGAAAAGACTTGGCAGGATGAGAATGTCCGCATGTTTCAGATGACCGATTTGGGACAGCTGGCCGAGAATTTTACATCAGCTCTTGCTAGTGGAAATCCAGAGATTTACAAAATCGAATATGCTGCCTCTAGAAAAATGCCAAGATAGTTAAAAAAGCAAAACCAGGCACCCACATTGAGCTTGTCCCCCGAAGGCCTGAGAGTGCTTAGCCAAGGACGGTAAGTTTCAGTATCTCCCCAGCACTTTACAGGTGTGGAAACTGCCACAGCCAGGCTAACTGGCTCCTCAAAAATAGCACATAGGCAAAAAATCTAGACTCCACTGACTCCCAGGCATGTGCTTAAACAAACAAAACCTTTCTCCACATCTCAACTGTTGAAGCCAAGAGGAAAACTGAAATGGAGAAATAATGAAGAGCCTTCTGAGTGACACAGTTACTTCTTTAGTAAAGTGTGATGACTGAGAAATGAAAAACATGCAAGTTTGGACCACACAAAACCAAATTTCTGAATACATCTGCACAACACCAACTCCATCACACATGCACATCACCCCCTTCTCCTTTCCTCCTCCCCAATAAATTGTACTATGTGAGCACAAATTTCATGACATACACAAGTGCCAGGATACTCATGACACCTTCTCCAGTGGCACTTAGGTGCCTCAGTGATGGGTAAAAATTGAATAGAATAGACCGAGAGAGAGCTAGATGAGAGAACATGCTCAAAGCACAAGCTTCACAATGGGCATGAGATACAATCTCCAACGCAAATTCCATACCATGCCTGCATAATGCAAGTTGCATGGCATATGCAAGCTCCTTAATGGATGTGTGAGCTGCAACTACAGCAAAATCTTCCATGTGTGTAATACAAATTCAACATGTTTGTAACATAATTCTTATGATGTGCACAGGCGCAAAAATATGGCTAAGACCTAAGTTCCCTAAAACATGCAGAGCACAAATTTCACTATGCAGGAAAGGAATGCAAATTCCATGATTTACACAACTTCCTTTACCCACTTTCCTATAGTCAAAGACTGAAAGCCTCCATTGCCAAGTACTTCCGAGGAGTGACCGCTGTGCCCATTGATTTGTCAAAGCGATTAGGAAGGTAAAAACTGACCTGCCTCCTGTCATGAGGTGCTCAAAACTGTGCATCTCACACACAGTAAAAGTGCTCTCAGAGGAGCCTGGTTGGAGGTGCTCTCCTATTCCAGTCAGTAGGCATCCTCATACAGCTAGATATGGAGCATAGCCAGGCTAGCACAAATACACTTCACCATAGTAGCTATAGCTGGAGTTTCTCTGGCTGTTGGTTATTGCTGTTTTGGACATTGGTCCTCTGAAGCCAGAAGGGCAATATTAAAGAGTGGACTAGAATGTATTGGTAAAGTGTTCAAATAATTTTGGACTAAACTGTTTTCTGGCAAAAAAATCAGTTTTGTTGAAACCAAGATATTTTGCAAAACACATCTTGGTTTCTCAGGTACAGGCTTGAAATTTTGTGAAGGTTGGGACAGAGGAAGCCACCCTAGAATAGTCAGAGGATTAGGGCACTCATCTGGAATTTGAGAGACCAACATTCAAGTCCCTATTTTGAGGGACTGAGAGGAGACTTGAACTTGGGCCTCTTTATACCCCAAATGAGGACCCTGATAACCCAGCTATTCTGAGGCAGCTCTAATACTCTTGTTTTTTTCACACAACATTCAGAAGGTTTCTGTTTTGTTCCACATCAAAATAAAAACAAATTTGAAAACCTCAATTTCTTTTTTTGTGTGTGAAACAGAATTGTTGTTTTCCAGCCAGCTGTAATCAGCATACATAGACTAGGAACTTCATTGTATCTCGATCCCCTGTTGATAATATAGAAGGTCTTTCAAGACCTCATATATTGCAGGCAGTAGAGAAAGGATGTGAGTCAGAATCTCTCAGCTCAGTTCCACTTGAATCACTTATTCCCTTGGTTTAGTGAAATCTAAGTAGCTGTTACAGCTAAAAGTCCCAGGGTGCCTGTGTTCTTTAACATATAACTTAATATCCAAAACAAATAATTGCAGCTAAGATTCTAAGTGTCACCCTTCCCAAGAGACTCTGATGAATATGCAAAAATTCTAATGATCCGTCTGCACTGAAACTAACTATACTTATATTGTCAATAGAGCTTATATAGTTTTCCCCCTTGTCTATAGCAAAAAGAGGTCATCCATATACCTATCTTAGTGTAGACAATCTGCTCTGATCTACCACCGAATGCCAGATCACATCCTTGTAACGTATCACAGATCACCTCTGCACAGAACTTCCAATCTGAACAGCTCAAAACTGAACCTAGGATCGTGGTACATTCCATGCTCTCTTTGGTGGCTGAATCTTTTCTTTTTCTGGCCCTTCTCCCTTTAGTTTTAACACTGACCTAGTTATTTATATGCAGCCTATGTGCTGCAGTGTGAATCAGCTGTGGGTTCTTTTACTATGCACAGATTATACATCAGCTTGCTATGTGATGCCTGCAAAAATATTTATTCACAAGCCATTTTAATTAAAATGTGTCATTCTATAGTGATGCCATCAAAGCTGAGTATGGAAAATTTACTTTCTTAATTGCTTTGATATGCATATATACACTCATTCAAGAGAAAATGCAGTGCAGGGACATTTACAATGGCAACAACAACAATTTTTGTGTCTGAATTTAAAAGGCCTTCTAAAATGTGTCCTCCTGATTGCTCTTTATACTTAGATTATACCTTATATTCATGCAGAGTTACATAACTTGAGTTACATACATAATTGACACTGGCATTCCTTACTATCTCATCAACATTGCTCCTCCTTGATGCAGAGGGACAACCTTCAGGCCACGTCCCATGGTCCTTGTGTTGGCATTAGACAACTACTGTCTGCTGAGACGTACTTGTCTAATGCCATCTTTCCCTTTGTCGTATAGCTATTCTCCATCTCTATGCCCTATTCAGCTACTTGGGGAGAAGAGGTGCTTTTGTTTCCAAACAACTAAAGAAAATCCACTTGTATACCTGAAATATATGCCTTCAGGGAAACTTCTAGCTGCTCCTTGTGTCTGCTGCATTTAAACAAAGTAGATTCAAAACATACCTAGTAAAATAGTTCTGATTACTTCTGAGACAGTTCATCTTGATTTAAACCAGTAGCTGAGAGGTTAAAGGACCCATTATACAAGTTCTGATTACCTCAGTCATCCTGCCTATCCCTCAATTTTCCTTATAAGGTGCACAAAGAAATTTGTAAAAGAACAGATTTTGAAAATCAATACAAACTATAACATGGAACTTCTTGTCAGGGCATACTGAGTAATATTGATTTTGTCTAAAAACTAAAGGATCCTGCTTATAAAGCTTGACTGTTGCATTCTGAGTCATTTGGATTCTAGATCTGAGTACTTTAGGATTCTAAAATCCTTGAGTTCTGGCCCTGTACTGATTTCCTAACTCCTTCCCCACCTTTTCTTTTTCAAATTTGAGGTCTAGACTGTGGGTTTACCAATAAATCAGAGTTAGGTGCAGTTGCCATGCCCCAAGAGAGGGCCAGGGACAGAAATGAGACTCAGAATGGGGGAAATAATTGGTATCAACCCTTTACCTGGAACCAGCTGTGCCCAATGGAGTATCAGGGGAGGGGGCAGGGTCAAAGTTCTGATCACTCCACTGCCTTAAATAATCCCCATCCATCTGCACAGGAGAGGGATCTCAGCCCATAGAGGGTGCTTTCCTCACTAAACTGTAACCCATGCCTGCAGATGAGCATAAGGGATGCTTTCTTATTCCCCTGGCTGGGCATGTGGGGCATGCCACAATCCTGTTCTAAAAGTCCCCTGCAGACTGTACATTTGCTTTTGCCAAACATGAGCCCTTCTTGTACAACACAAAGCTTTCCCAGCAGAGATAGCCTGGGCAGCATCTTCTTTCTGCATTGCCAACAATAACTGCTGAGAAAGGCTAGAATGGTGGGTGCCAGAATCTGGAATTAGATACAAGTTAATTACATTTCATTACTCAAGACTGGGTCATCAAATATCTGTTCAGGTTTTTACATTTATTGTTAGGAGAATGATGTACAATTTGCAAGTAGAATTATTGTAAATTACCCTATTGATAACTCCAACCATTCCATTGTATGAAATCACCTTGCCAGCTTCCTTGTGGTCTGCTAAAATAAAGGTTCTTTAATTATGCTGAAGACTAAAAATTGTCCGCTTTTAATAAGATGGCTCTCTCTGTTACTGGGTACTGGTGAATTGTTAGGCTATAATTAAATTAAAAGGATGATGCAACATCTAAGAGGCCAAAGTCATAAACGCAACTTTCTTTCTCTTAAAATCTATTACTGTAGATTAATAAACAACCAATCCCTTGGTTTCCAGAATATCTTGTTTGTAGGCAATGTAAAATATTAGAACACTTCTCCTATTCATTTAATTTGTCTTTTCCGTATTTCTCATTTATTTAATTTTCAGTCCACTTGCATAATATCTCTGTTGTCAAGCCATGAAATCTGGAATCAGTTTTTACTCTACCACACTGACGTGCTGTGAAGATTAATCAGCTAATGTTTTTGAAGCACTTTAAAAATGTACAGTGTTCTATATCTCCTAAATAATATTTTTTCTTCGACTCCCCGTTGATATATATATAGACAGCAGAAAAATGCTTGTCTAATTGTGTGTGCAAAAATGTGCATGCAACCAAATTTGCACATTCAATTACAGTAACTGTGTTTGTCATTGCTTACACATCTTTGCATAAGTAATTTATTAGGCATGCTGTTTCCTGACAGTTTAGTCCATTGCTTGGCTCATAAAATATACTAAGAGGATTTCAAAATAATGTTTGGGTTTTTTGAAACCCAAACATATCCCAGTTGGAAGCAAAATACAGAGCAGGAGAAACAAGAAAAGCGCCTTCTCCACAGATCCTGACCCATTCTTGTTCCAATTCCTTTTATTGAAGCACTTGGCTTCTCTTAGTTCTTTCTCCTGCAGCCTCTTCTCCCCTAGAACACTCTTTCCTGCATGTTCTCTTCTCTCTGCTTTCACCTCCTTCTCTTCCAATTTTCCTGCTAAGGCTCCTGGATCTCTTGTTTCACCTTCCCCTCTCCAGAAGACCCTTTCTTCTGTCACCTCCTTGTCCTGCAGCTTTTGGTTCTTCAACGTCTCTTTACCTATCCTTTCACCACTCTGGAGCTGAGACAGCAACTGTACTTTAAAAGCTCATAATTTAAAACCATGGTGTGAGAATCCCTAATTAAAACCCATATTGCTCCTTCATTGTATTTACATTATGGCAATGGTTAATAAATCTATAAAGGGCCATTTTCCCCAGTGCTCATTATGCTTAGTGTCTGCTGTCTTTGCTCTTACTCTGTGTGTGTGTGTGTGTGTATATATACACACACATCTATATATGTACACATGTACACAGACACAGAGTATGTGACAGTATGTGTGTGTGTGTGTGTGTGTATATATATATATACACACATCAGCGATACTCAGACTGAGGTTTGCCAGTAGCAAGTGGCTCTTTAATGTGACTCCTGCGACTCTTTGCAGCACATGATATTAAAACACTGTGTAATTTAATTCTTTACCAATCTAAGTTATTAACCATTCAGAATGCTTTGACTATGTTATTAACCAATTATGGTTGATATAATAATACTTGGTCAGTCATTTTGCTGTGAGAATTTTATATATAGGAAGTGTGGTGATCATTTATTTAAGAAATTTTTAACCTGATACGAAAGAAAAAAAGAAAAAGGATACGGACAGGCTCCAACATGCCACCGTTGTTGAAATGTCACCTTTCAGATACGGAGAATGATTTATAGTTTGGAGTCGAAGTATGCTGAACTTACACCCAGCAAAATTCTACTCAACATTTCTCAGTGAAGGAGAGGGCTAAGTCATGTTTGGTGTCATCTGTTGGAAGACACTTTTGGTTCTTCATTGACAGCTATGCTTATTGCAAAGAGTGGGAAAAGGCAGAAAGAGAAAGCGGCCCTTCTTGGGACAGCCCTCTGAGCAGGGCAGAGTTGCCTGTTAAATTAAATCTGTGGCTATGCTAGCCTGATCATACAGACTGCCCTGAAGCTGCCGACCTAGAGCTCTCAAAACACCGAACAATGACAGTTCTTAGATTTTAAGGCCAGAAGGGATCATTAGATGATCCAGTCTTGCCTCCAACATTAGGAAAGCTAGTGCAAGGCAATAGTCTCTGGGTGGCTTGTTGGCAACAGGAATTGAATCCAGGACCTGTCAGGCCAAAACAATGAATCGCTATTACCTGAGCCAAAGGAAGCAGAATCAAAGTGAGGTGCTTACACAGCAGGTCAGTGCCAGAGCTAGGAATAGAACCCAATTGTTAATCCCTCAGTTAAGTGTTTTAGCCACTCGACCACATTGCCTCAAATACAACATTTTGCACCTTTTGCTATATTGTACCTTTCAGACTGAGCTTCCAAAGGGAGAAGGAGAAGCCTCCATTGCCTGAGACAGTCAAAGCTGGACTGGGCAAATCATGAGAGAACATGTTATCGGGATGAACCCTAAACTGGTCCCCAGGGGATGGACAAGACTTCTCCTCTTCCAGCTTCTCTGGGTTCCTCAGAGAGGCAGCAAGAACAATTCATATGGAATCAGCAGGAACTGGCGATCAGAGGACCAAATCCTGGCCCCATTGTAACCAATGGCAAAACTCCTATTAGTTCCAGTGGGACCAAGTTTTGGTGCAAAATTTTTAAGGGCACGTAGAGAGTGATCCTTACAAACTCTTTTTGTGGGTATATGGAGGGGAGAGGAGAAAAGAAATTAATGCAATGTAGGGTCCTAGACTCTGAAATGATGTACAACAAGAAGGGCAATTCTGCACAGATATTGAAGGATCCTGCATGTCTCCACAGCAAAGCATGTTTTTCTTTAAAGTTGTTATAGAATAAAGAGAAGGTATTTAGAGTATGCAAAAATTGTTGTAGAGAACCAGAGGTGGAACAATATTTTCTTCTTGTTAACTTTGTTGGCATGCATATGGTCAGTCCTGGAGTCACCTTCTTGTGTTTTACTAATGAAGAAATTGTGGAATGCCAGGGGAGGTTTCTAGATGTTAGGAAACACAGGCCCAGAAATGACACCAACCCACATATAATTTTAACAGTCAGTGGGGACGCTGAGGGGGGAAAGCCTGCAGGTGGCAAACTGAGCCTCTGCATGCAACCCAAGAGTGTAATTTTTTTCTTTATCTACTCATAGTCTTCTCCATTACTTTTATTTTTTACTTGCATTACAATAGCACCTAGAGGTCACAGCCAAGATCGTTGTATTATTCATTGTACAAACACATAGGAAGAGATCATCCATATCCCAAAGCGTTGTATAATCTAAATAGGCAAACATACAATGGATGGCGGCAAAGAGTTCTGTGGCACCTTATAGACTAACAAATGTATTGGAGCATGAGCTTTCGTGGGTGAATACCCACTTCGTCGGATGCGCTGACGAAGTGGGTATTTGCCCACGAAAGCTCATGCTCCAATACGTTTGTTAGTCTATAAGGTGCCACAGACCTCTTTGCCGTTTTTACAGATTCAGACTAACACAGCTACCCCTCTGATACTTGATACAATGGATGGTTATTATCCCTGTTTTACCGATGGGGGACTGAGGCACAGAGAGATTAAATGATTTGCCCTTGGTCACACAGGAAGTCTGCAGTGGACTCAGAAATTTAATTAATCTCTTTAGTCCCAGTCTACTGCCTTAACCATATTTCCTCTCAACTCCCACTCTGAAACACAGACAGCATGCCAAACCAGTTCACTCCACCCTTTTCCCCAGCTTGCGGGAGTGAAGAGGAGCCGTGGAGCCTATTTATAAAATCTCTATGAAAGAAATCTATCATTTTCATTCATTATACTTCCATTGCACCAAGTTAGATGTGGCCCATGGATACAGCTACTGATACCTATCCTATAAGGTGAATTCATAACCCACTCTTTGTTAATCAGGTATTCATCATTCCATGCACAAATCAGGCCAAAAAAATAGTAGGCCCTTCAATACATCTGGCATCTTTTGATCACATAATAATAACTCAGGAGAAAGGAGCAGATTTCACCATCTGGGATAGGATCAAAATTTGGGAGATAGTTGGCCATGGTCTTTTTCTTGTGATCCCAGCTACTATTTTCTGAAATATTGGGCCTGCGAATCTCATTTCCCATCCAAAGCAAAGTGGTTATCCTTACAGTGTTTAGGAACTTTCAACTTGTCATTTTGATTTGAAGAGGCTTTAACATTTCACTTTCCCTCTCTTCCTTTCTTTTTTCCTGTCTGTGCTTTGCGGTGGTAAGTGTTCAATTGCATCCGTGGAAGGATGTGCAATCAAACTTGCAACGAGACAGTAGTCTCTGATTGTCATCAGCTGCAGCTCATTATTCTCTCAAGGATTCCTTGTGCCAATCGATGAGAAACAATGTGTAATCACTTGCAATTGATTGCAAATCAGTTTGCATAGACTGGCATGTGGAGTCCTTGACAGAATAATGAGTGATGCCTTTTGCCCATTTCTGGGCTTATGTGGCCTATATACTATCATTTGACAGCTCTTGCTGACTGAGATGCTAAGCATATTCTGCAGGACATACATAGCTTGTATCAGGACAAGATTGTGTTTACTAATGCATATATTTGGCATACAACTTTATGGCTAGTTATTACATGTTGCCCACATATTGCTCCATGGTTGTCTGGCATGGATATATTTTCTGGTATATACCAACCAGTGTAATGTTACAGTGACAAAATATGAGAAAAAATATTTAGAATCCTGGCTTACAAAACAGAGTACAAAAGGAGTCAGTGTACCAACTACCTAAAACGTTCTGGTTTTTCCCCACAACCTGGACAACAGCAGAGTTATGAAACATTTGAGTCAGAAGAGCATTCTGGGATAGTAATACGGGAAAGAGCAAGTGGTACCAACCTACCCATTCCAAAGCCAAGTGTGCTCAATTAAATTTTGATACTGAAAATACTCTAACTCCTCTTTCTTCCATAGCTGTGTCTTAGCTTTGGATATGTTTGGGTCTGCAATGAATTCATTCCTAATACTGTACTTACACTAGGAGAACCAATATGATCTGACTTTTGGGCTGAAAAAAAAAAATCCATGAAATGATGCTCACGTAATACGTTATTTAGCTGAGCTGATAGTGGTTTAGGACCGGACTTTCAACAAGGAGGGTCTTTTCACGTAGGACAGAGAATAAAATTTGCTGAGTCCACTGAATATTTTGAATTCGGACAGTCATCTCTGTCGATAACTTTCTTTTATGTCTCTAAAAAATGATCAGTTGGAAACTGACACATCATTTGAATCTTACTTCAGAATCTGATCCATACTGGAGAGCTTTAAAATTGCATTAGGCCAAAATCAGACCTTAACGGAGCTGCATCCCTTATACCAGGTATTACTTTGGCCTTATAAGTATGTGGCTTCTCAGAGCCACAACCCTCACAGCTGGTGTCAATTGATGTAGCTCCATTGAAGTCAAGAGTTAAGCTGATTTATACCAACTGAGGTTCTAGCCCCAAATATCAGCGAGGTCAGGAGACAAATTACTGAATGAAAAATACACAGCTAATAATTAAAGAAACTAGTTGCGTTTGTAAATCTTTCCCTAGGTGGTTCATTAATGATCATCAGAGTGGTAAAGTACAACTTTGTGAAGCTACATTGTAGTTGGAGATTGCTTTTCTATGAATATCACAGAACAGGTTCTATGAATATCACAGAACATGTGAGCTGCCTGTAGCAGAACCTTTACAAACATTATTCCAGGGAAAATAAAATGAGCTCATTAATTCATTTCATGTTCCCTTTTTTCTTTGTTGACCAAAGCTGCCATATGAACTATGGAGACAAGTTTTCTTTCTCGAGAGCATAATTTTCAGTTTATAAGCAGAAACAGAGTGAAACATTTTCTTAGGCTTTCTATTTTGTTTTGGTTATTAAAAGTAGATGACACCTGATGAGGAGCTGCTCCATTGATTTTAATGGACTTTGGATCAGGCCTGTATACCATTTCCAAAGTGCATCTTGCTGGCTGAATTTAAACGTTCAGCTACAATCAGAGATACTATAGGACAAGGCCTGACTATTCAGAAGAGTTATACCATTTGTCTCTTATCACTTCATCAGCAAGAGACTATGTAAGTCAGATTCATTGCTACAAATGGGATTCTTCATTGCAATGTGGATTCATGGCTCCGAACATCAGCTGGTTTTCATTGCTTGATGAGGTGCACATATAGAAGCCATCTCCCTGGTGAGCCAGAGGCCTTGTCTTTCCATCTGCTTTCCAAAAAGATAACTTTTGGAATATAGTTCTGCACTCGAAGCTTGGAATTAACTGTACAGACGTAGATACATGGTGCACACAACTGCATAAAGCACTGGGCTGTTTGAGTTACGGGACTGTAAACCTGCCATAATTGGCAGAAGAGCTGTTATGAGATGAGCTTGTCTGCACTAGTGAAGAGGCGAGTGATTTATATCGTCTGTGTGTCTACTCAAGGCTTGGACTGGACAGACAACTTTATATTGGCTTCGTTACATGTCTACAACAGGGACATCTCTAGCCAGCCTCTTCATAAAGTGATAATAAATGACCCGAGGTGTTGATGGTGCAGTGATATCTTTGCTGTGCCTCCAAGTGCCTTTTGCATGAAGAGATATGGCCTGGTATAAATTACGGGATGTCCTAGATTATTTTATTTTCTTACACTGGGATCTTCCTGTAACATTTTGCATGTTTCTCTGTCGTGATTCAAAAATATCTGTTGGTTTATGGATACAATGGGTATGCATGTTCGGTGACCCTCTTAGGGAAATATAATTACCCAGAGTCATATTAAGTGTTTTCTTTTCTGCTGTGCTCTGGTGGAAATATGCAATTATTGGTATATATATTGGGTGTTTGTCTTTTCTGGTGTAGGTCATACAATTGAGAATGGTTTGTCAATTGGACAGTTTCATGGTTAGCATCATAAAAAGGGAAAAGTATTTTTTTCTTGCGTTGCCATTTGTTAAAGGTTTTTAAGCATTAAATAGTAAAACAAGACTTATAGACTTGGCAATAGATAAAATAATTTCCAGCCACTGTATAGAAATCTTCAAAGGGATAAGGAGGATTTGTGTGTTCATTTTTATAGTAAACTATATGCAGGACTATCGTACCTTGAAAATTCCTTTCTTGTGTCTAATATTTTGTGCATTGTCTTCCTCAGCAAAAGTAAACAAGAGTTGAGGGTACTCTGAACCTTAGAGGATTTGGTCTAAATTTTCCAAATGTGGGAAGAGAGATTGGTCTTTACCCACATTAAAAATAAATATAATGTTAGAGATGGAGCAGAAAGACAATGTTCAGATCTGCAATTAGATTCAGTTTAGGGTTGGGCTTGGGGGCAGGGCCGGATTAAGATCTTTAGAGGCCTTAAGCACTGAAAAGATTATGGTGCCTCCCCCATATGTAATTCAAAAGAAAAACAATACAATACCGTAAAATAAAATTTTATTTTTCGACATGACACAAAACTTACATGGACCATTGTAAAACGGGGGAAGAATGTGTAGTAGACTGCAAGGAAGCCTAACAAAGTTCTGATTTTTCCCACGATGACTACTTTGATGCTTTTTTTGAAATATCAAATATCAAATTAAAAAAAAAATCTCATTTATTTTGGTGTCTCCTGCTTTGCTGGTGCCCTAAACACGTGCTTAGTCTGCCTATTGGGTAATCCAGCCCTGCTTGGGGGTCATGCTTCCAGCGAAATCAGAACTTCTTCTTGGGTTCAGTGGCACTGAATTTTTATGAAATTTCATATCCTTGGCCAAAAACCCATAAAAGTCACCTTTTTCGTGAGATTTCAAATAGATACAAAATGGAAGCAGAACATAGGCCTGGTCCACTTCTGGAATAGATCCAGACCCAAAACAGGCAGTTTGGATCGAAGGTCTCAGATCCAAACAATCCTCTGAAGTTCAAAGCAATTTGGATTTCAGGGTGTGGTTTGGCTTGCTGCTATACAATGCTAATAAATTAATTAAATAAAGAAAATATAGCTTGAAAAGTATGAGCGACATCATATTTAGCACAGACCATGGAAATTCAGTAATGATGATTCTCTCGTTAAGCACCCTTAACTTGCTACAGCACATGTAGTTTTCTATCAGACAGTCTCACGTTACTGAGCAACATCATGTACTGTACCCCTTGGAAACCACAGATTATGGAAACACCTTTTAAAGGCCCAGTCCTGCAAACACCTGCCAGTAATTTCACACAGATGAAATTATTCATGTGTGTGTTATTCAGGTGTGTGTAATTGTCTGTAGAATTGGTCCATGAATATGAAATATGGTTGTATAGAAATATGGATTATAAATAGTTAGATTAGGTATGGAATAAATGTGTCTGGCCAACTTTCTTACAATTCTGTTATATATTTATAGAAGATTCCCTTACAGAAAAGTGTTATAGAATTCAATAGGGAAGAACAACATTTCTACAGAGCTCTATACTAGGGACATCACTTTCTATTGCAGATTGCTTAGAGTAATTTCTATACAAACCAAATTAATTTCTGATTTCATCTCTATTAAATCCTATGAAACTTCCCCCCAAAGGATCAGCCTATGCTACATGCAGTGTGTTATGAAATTTAATAAAAGTGAAATCAAGTAGTAGTAGGTTGAGGTGTCATAAATCTTTTGTTTCTTCGCATAGCTCTGAAGTGTTTGGGCCTGATTCTCATTATACTGAAGTCTTGCTCTGGCCATGTAAAGGGGCCTTAATGTAAATGAGAATTGAGCCCCTACTGTGGTGAAATGTGCCAGGGATATTTAATGGCAATGAATGGCTAGAGATTCCATTTTTAATTTCCTTGAAATGATGGCACCTCCAGCACTCCCCAAGCACCAGGTTTTACACCCACTTTATGGTCCATTTAGGAACATAGGAATTGCTAAAGTGGATCAGACCCAAAGTCCATCTAGTCCAGACCTGTCTCCGACAATGGCCAGTGCCAGACATTTCAGTTCGAGAAACCTGACATTAGGTCCATGTGTGATTATCTTTACCACTGCCACAGGGGTGTAAAGGGAATTTAGTGTAAATGAGACTCAAGCTGTTTGAGATGCATATTGAGCACAGCTGAGACAAAAAAATAAACTGCACAAAACTTAATTTGTGGTTTGGGGCCTAGTTTGTGGTTTGGGGCCTCGCTCCAAAGCCCTGAAGATTTCTGAAAGGTAAATTCAACTTCAGCAGCCCTTTGGAAATTCTGCTTTTGTAGTGGAACCCAAAAGCAGGGAAAGCCTGCTAGCTTTCAGGTTTCTTTCTGAAAGGCTCATTTATCTCTAGCTATGAGTCAAAGTGCTTTTCTTCTTTCAAATATTTGTATTTTGCGATTAATGAAAAGTTAAGGGGAACGAAGAGCTAAAGATCTACATGTACCAAGTACATGCATTTATTTTGTGTGTTTAAATAACTAGGATACTGTAACGTTCTAGCAGAATCTTGAGTGAAAATGTTAACTGAATAATAATAAAAGAGTGGAGGGTTATGTGTACCCTGGTTATGGATAAAAGCACTTATTTCAGAAACGCAGAATGAAATGAAGCATCTTTTGTGCAACTTTGTTCAAACAGTTTGTTTTGCCAATTAACCCTTTTGAGGAGGCGGTCATTGCATGTTCCGTTGTGGCTGAGGCACATTTACCAGAAAAATATAATTAATTTATGGATAACACAAGAAAGATAATGTTTTGATGATAAGCATCAGACCTTTATAAAATATGGGTCTCTATGTATTTCAATACTTGCTTTTACCAGATTTTGTATCCGTTTGATTCAGCAGTTAACAGAATTTTAAAAAAAAAGGATTTGGGGGGATATGATGGCTCAGTAGATAAGTAACAGAACACAGCGGTCATAGTTCAATTCCAGGTCAGGTTGTTAGCAGCTAAAAGTCATGATGGCTCTTAAGTGGCCTATTTGAAATGAAGTGGTGGTCTCAGTGCCTGGAGGACAGGTATTTAAGAACATCAAAAGCAACTGCTAAAAAGGCAAACTCAGCAAACAGCTCAGGGATTATTATTACTAGTAGTAATATGGGCCCAGTCATAAACCAGGCATCCACTGTGGTAGGCGCAATACAGAGAACAGTTGGTTGGATGTGGAGAATGGAGATGGAACCAGGTGAGTAGAGACAACCTTGGAGACCTTGCCATAATAATCCCTATGTGACTTTGGGCAAGTCATTTAATCTATCCTATACCTCCATTCACCATCTGTCAAATGGGTATAATATTCCTTTCCCCCATGAAGATAAAATCCATTGGTGACTGTGAGGTGGTCAGGTCCATTGGTGACTGTAAGGTGAGTGATGAGGGCCCTACTAATACCTAGAGAGAGATTTTTCCATAAAACTAATTTTTTATTGTTAAACATTATTTACATAAGAAATAATAAAACCAAGGTTACAACAATAGCCATTTACACCAATGGAAGGGATCCCAGAGAATTATAAGTTTCTGCAAGAATAATTTGTAGTGTCCTACCCCACATTATGTTCCGCATTGGTTCTCTGGCAGGTTCAGAAGTGTGCTCATAAACTGTACAATGAAATGTCTCAAAAACGAATAATAGTGAAACTTGGTTCTTTTTTTAATCAAGGGAAGGTTTTATCATTAAAAAAAACAAAATTCCAGTGGAATAACAAGCTCTTCAAACATGTATTATTTATTTTCAGCAAAGTGAAATAGCCCCTGCAGTATTTTGAAAGAATGTCTGTTTTATAGGTCTGCAGTGATAACATGTTGGAAGTTACTAACAATTACGTTATTTTTGTCCTCGCTAATAATGCTCAGGGAGCAATTGATGTTTCTTTTAGAGTTAATAAGAAACATTTGCGGCAAAAGCAGGGAACAGTGAAGATAAAGCAATTGGCAAGAAATAGTATGTTTAAATACCATAAAACAGCCAGTATCCAAACAGGTGTGAGATAAAGCAGTATAAATAAAACTACTCTATATGCCGCACATCACACAGCAGAGTTGTGTAAAGAATTGCATGAAATAACTTCACTCCTATCCAGAGGAAAATATAACAAAGCAGATCCTTGTGTCTCCTAATTAGCCTAAGCAGCTGGGAAAACATTTCTTGTGTGGAAACTTCTAAAAGTTAAGAGTTCTATAAAAAAATGAAAAACAAAAAAGTGGTCAGATATACAAACCCTTTACGAGAAGTGTGTTCTGACTTTTGCAACCTCACCAACCAGCTAAAACCAGTATTCTTGAGGGACAAGCCCTTTTTCAATCTTTGTAAAAGTATGACTGGCTCTTTAAATGAAACCTGATTGTTTCGTGGTATTATGATACTTCATGAAGTCGGTGTTATTTTTACTGGTGCTGCTTTCACAAACACAAGACATTTGCCCTTTCTTCATCCAAACATTTGGTTGCATTAAGTATTGTTTGGTTTAGATTAAATATTTTCTTTTTTTAAGACCAATCAAATGCAAAGTAAAGTGTCATTAGCAAACAGGAGGTTTAAATAATTACACGTGGTCACATGACTGATAAGTAGAGCTACGTAAAATTGCTCACAACAAAAGTCACCTGTTTTTTTGTAGTTGTTGCAAATTAGAAACTCAGATCAGGTTGAGTTAAAAGTTTGTTAAGGGCTATCAGCCATTGGACAAATCTGAGTCTAGCTTTGGGCTAAGTATGGGACGATCTGTGCTTGTGTATAAATATTACACAAAGTATGCACTTTTGGTTAGTCAGGATGTGAAGTTAAGTGAAACTTGGTGAGTTTTGTTTGGACAAATCCCAAACTCAGATCTAAAGTAAAACATTTTTAGTCCCTTATAGCTTGAAACCAAAGACCATATGTGTATGTGAACCCTGCTAATTGAACTGCTGAATTTCAGACAGCTTCAGTAATGAGTTTTTAAATTCATGTCAGCAAGTCTCCTTTTGTGAGCCAAATCCTTGACCCTGTCTCCACTGTGTCACTCCAGTGATGCAAAATATCCATAGATCAACCACATCAGCTTCTAACCAGCATAGGGAGTGTGACCAGAAAAAGGGGAGCATGGCCCAGACCTCCCTCCATCCTCTGACTGCAGTTGTGAACAGCAGGGCATAAATTAGAACAGCCTCTGTGCTGCTCTAAATAATTTCATGGACTGGTTTGGTTCCTACCTGATGTTAGGATTAGGGGATACAAAGGTAATGTAAAGCCGCTGTTGGCTCCACGCCTGTGATGCTGCGCTAAACACAGCTTGGCCTGTGACTTCATTATCTGTGCTGTTAAAATCTCATACTGTAATTCCTTAAATACTCACATTCAGGTTTCTCCAGACTAGTCACCATTTTATGGCCATGAATAGGTGGACATCAAGTAATTAATTATTGTGGTGCCTAGGAACCCACCAAAAATGGGGCACTATTGTGCTAGGCACTGTACAAACACAGAGTATTAGTCCCTGCCCAAAGAGCTTACATTTTACTGATTCACGACCTCTTGGTGAACTGGGCACAAGCAACCATATATGTTTTAGTATGGCTAAATGTCAATGTATGTGTCTATGAACAAAGACTGCAGGCCATATTTACATGATGGAGGACTCCATGCTGGGAAGCAGTGACTCTGAAAAAGATTTGGGAGTCACAGTGGATAATCAGCTGAACATGAGCTCTCAATGTGATGCAGTGCTCAAAAGAGCAAATGAGATCCTGGGATGCATAAACAGGGGAGTCTTGAGTAGGAGTACAGTGGTTATTTTACCTTTGTATTTGGCATGGGTGTAATTGCTGCTGGAATACTGTGCTAGTTCTGATGCCACCAATTCAAGAAAGATCTTTATAAATTGGAGAGGGTTCAGAGAAGAACCACGAGAATGTTTAAAAGGTTAGAAAACATGCCTTACAGTGATATACTCAAGGAGTTCAATCTATTTAGCTTAACAAAGGGAAGGTTGTGATTTGATTACAGTCTATAAGAACCTACATGGGGAACAAATATTTAATAATGGACTCTTCAATCCAGCAGAGAAAGATACAAGCTAGACAAATTCAGACTGGAAATACAAATTTAATGGTGAGAGTAATTAACTATTGGAACAATTTATCAAGGTTCATGGTGGATTTTCCATCACTGACAATTGAAAAACCAAGATTGGATGTTTTTCTAAAAGATCTGCTCTAGGAATTAGGTTAGGGAAGTTGTGTGGGTTGTGTCATACAGGAGGTCAGACTAGATGATCACAATGGTCTCCTTTGGCCTTGGAATCCATGAATAGACAAGACACAAAAAGGGTAAGGGAAAAGTAGTATAACAGAGTATAAAACAAAACAGAGGTAACATAAAGGGCTATAACAGCAGTAGGAACAATGTGATGGCTGCAATGTGATGACTCTAGATCAGGGGTTCCCAAACTTGGTTCGCAGCTTGTTCAGAGTAAGCCCCTGGCAGACCTACAAGATCCTTTGCTTACCTGAGCGTCCAAGGGTATGGTCACTTGCAGCTCCCAGTGGAACCCCTGCTCTAGCTTGAGGCACTCGGGCTGCAGAGTTATGAAACTGCAATGTAGACAGGTGGGCTTGGGCTGGAGCTCAGACTTTGGGAAGCTGCAAGCCCAAGGCCAAACCTGAAAGTCTACGCTGTAATTTTATAGTCCCACAGCCTGAGCCCCGCAAGCCTGCATCAGCTGACACAGGCCAGCCACAAGTGGCTTTTCTTTTTTACCATGTAGACATAACTTTCGATCTTTAGCAATTCAGAGCACACTGTTAAATAGTGCAAAATAAGACATACTTTGTTAAAAACTTATCTTTATTCTGTCAGAAGCAAATGCTGCTGCTGTCAAATGCAGTAAAATGGACTCTGACAGGAAAGTTTAGAACCAAATATACCCTTGCAAATTCTTGCATAAGCCTTTATCAAACCTTTTCTCCTGCAGTTTTGGCAGGGCATGTGCTGTGCTTAGTTCCCAAACACACTACTCAGAAGCTGTTGTAAAATATGGAGGAGAGCAAATACTAAGAAAGGCAAACTTTTATCTGCTTTGAGAGGTAGGAGTCTGAATGTCTAAGATACTAGAATTCATTTGACAAGAACAAGAGAGCTCATATTAGTGCAATAAATGAAAAGACGCCAGCCAGCCAGCACCTTCCACAAATGTCATGTTTTTCTTAGAACTGGGGCATGCGTTACACACAAATTTGAGATTATCTCTAACAATTATCTAAAATTAACTGTGGTTTTCTAATGAAAAACATTAAGAGAAGGATCAGATAAGTAGGAGGCCTATTTATACTACTTGCTACAGCATAAAAATGTCTGACACTCCAAATGAAACCAACATGTACCATATGTAGAGTATAAAGTAACACTGGTTTCCTTTGCTTTACTTATTAGCAGCACATAGAGGGAGTTTTATCACGTCCATCAGTGGTTAGCAGAAAAGAACCTGTTTTAAAAAGAACCCCCCTTACTCTCTTGTATCTTTCAGTGCTATATCATTGTCTCTCTGAATAACTCCACAAAAACTTATGCCCGAATAAATTTGTTAGTCTCTGAGGTGCCACAAGGACTCCTCGTTTTTTTTTCTATTCTTTTAGAGTGCTTGTGGGATGTCCATCCTCTTGGCCAACACGCTAGGGGTTATACTAAGGACCTCCAGAGCTAAAAGCATGAGCTGCTACTACTCTGTAGTAGAGGGCTGTAATAACTCTTACTGGTAAAGATGGGGACCTGTAACACACATTCACCAATGGGCTATACTAGTTCAGTCACTCAGAATGTTGGTTAGAGAAATACTGGGCCAGTCTCAAGAGCTTTATTGCAGGGTAGACACACCCTCAGGTGCTTGGAGAAAAAAAAGCGTTTCAATGTTTTCTGATGACAAAGTCGCTAGATGATTCAGAAGCCAATACAAAAGGGTTAAAAGTGAATTGTAAAGGTTTTATTAAAAATTCCCCAAAACTCTTTTGGAGGAGTCCAAAAGCGAAAAACGTAGCCATTGTTTAACAGACAAAACCAAAACCGGAAGCAATTTTCACCTCCCTGAGATCCTCAGAAGTCCGAGCTGCACCCTTCTTGATTTCTGAGCTAAAGCAACTTGTCACTAAAAATAAAACTGGTGAACATTTGAGTGATTTTATTTATGCTTATTATATTGCAGAGGCTCCTATGTGCCAGCTACTGTACAAACGTAGCAAAAGACGGCCTATGCCGCAAGATCTTACAATCTCAACAGGCAAAATAGAGAGGGAAAACAGAGGCACGGGCAGGTAAATTGGTTTGGTCAAGGTCACACCTGCTGGCCAGTGGTAAAGATGGTGCTTAGAACTCAGGTCTTCCTAGCGGGAACGCAACACCTTATCTACTTGGACCACAAAACACTTAAAGGGCCGCCGCAACAGAAAATTGTATATGAAGCATTACATATAACAGATGTCGGCAACCTCTGGCATGCAGCTCACCAGGGTAAGCACCCTGGAGGGCCAGACCAGTTTGTTTACCTGCCACATCCACAAGTTTGGCCGATCATGGCTCCCACTGGTGGCGGTTCGCTGCTTCAGGCCAATGGAGGCTGCAGGAAGCAGTGCGGGCTGAGGGATGTGCTGGAAGATAAACAAACTGACCCGGCCCACCAGGGTGCTTACCCTGGTGAGCCACATGCCAGAGGTTGCTGATCCCTGACATATAATATTTTGCAACACTATGCAACTCGAATGTTGTTCTTCTGTTAAAATTGATAGAATGATGCCTTTTTGGCATCAAAAATATCAGGAAACTCTAACATCAAGCAGTAACTTTCAAAGGCATTTTTCAATCATAAATTGGCTCATTTTCAATCATAAATTGGGTCATTTTCACTGGAAAAGATACCCATAATCAAGTAGAAACAAACCCCATATTTAAGTTTGTGATTAACTTTTAAATCCCTCAGATTTAAAGTATTGTTGCCTTTTATCGTGAAACCTTCACAGATCTCTAAGAACAAGGATGTAAACAAAAGTTTGAAAGAACTATTCCCTTCAGCTAGAGTGGGGTATTTTGTGAATCTAATCCTCCTTTGCTGTTGTCAAAGTGCCTTGATATCAAAATGAAAAGTGTCACGCAGGGTCAAGCAAAATGTTTTGTTTTGATACAACTCAACATGGTTTTGACTTTTTCGATTAGCCAAAAATTTCATTTTCAGCTCGACCCGAAAAAAAAAAAGTGTTTTTTTTTTTTATTTTTTGGAATTGCCAGTGAACTGAGAAGTCCATTATTTGCCCAGCTCTACTTTCAACCCTACTATTTTATCCTCTCTGTTTATGGTCCTTATGAATAGAAATGGATCCAAGCCTACAACTGAGGTCCTGATCAGGGCTCAAACATCCTGGAAGTCTGGAGATGCTGGGGTTAGGCCCATCTTTCATTCACTCTGGATAAGAACTGGCAAATGTGCAGCTTAGATGTCTTAAGATGCCATTGTGTTCAAATACAGTGTTAATTATACTTTAAATAAACATCTCTAAATTGGTTACTCTAATGCACACAACTTTTAATTTATCAGCTTCAGTTTGGTCCTAACACTGACAAGGGAGAATGTAGCAGAAGCTGTGATAGCTTCTCTTACATACAAAAGCTCAGCTAGCAATCCTCAGTCCTTACCTTGCTATTCTAGTGCTGAACCTCTCATAAAATGAAATGGCTAGTCAGATCAGAATGAGTTGTGTTTGTATAAACTTATCCATTAAACTAATTTTTACCTGCAATCAGAAGGATTTAAGAAACTAAAAGCTAATGTATAAACAACACAGTGTAACTTAGTGCCTGTATAGCTAAAAGTAAAATAAAACCATTCTATTATTCAGTGTTATTAGTTCTAATGGCTGACCTATTGCAAAATTATTTATTTTTCTGAACTGGCAAGTGAGCAAATAAACTCAGGAGAATTATAAAGCAAGCATACTGCATCAATGGCACATTGAAAAATCTACTTAAACACACTATGGTAATGTGCTAACAGCATAACAAATACCTACTCTGAGATATTCCCATAGCTTTGATTTTAGGCTCTTATATGTAGAAGCTAGTGGATCTGTATTGAGTCTGCTGGGTTTTAATGTGAATTTAAGTATTTTTGGATTAGCAAGGGTCTAGTTTGAGCAATGACATGATATGACCACGAAGAATAGTTTATATGCACCTTCTTCTGTAAGTCTGAAAAGGCTCAGTTGACGCTTAGATGAGTCTGACAAGAAAGTCCACAGAGTAGAAAACGTCTTAAGAACAATCATTAAACCTATAAAGCTGATTAACTGTTTAACAATTGTGCTGGGTTAAATGGCCAAATATTTAACAGTATCTTACTGTCGAAACACAAGGACAATAATGGCTTTTTAATAGGCACATTTCACTCAGTGAAGCAGATGGTACAGCTGCCTAAAAGAACTTTTCTTTATATCCTGCTAAAGCAGCTATCTGGAAGGTTTATTACTCCAGTCTTGTGATTGCACAAAATCCCAATGATAAGGAGTATGTTTAAATTTAAACAATGCCCTGCTTTTCCAATGTCTATTGAGTTATTTACTTCCAGAAGACAGTGGTGGATTATATTTTTAATGTGATTATTATAAACTCTTTCCCACATTATAACAAGCTGTTGAAAAAAGGAGGAAGACGTTTGAATGGAAGTCAGTTGTGAAGCAAGCAGGTGAATTTTGTAGTGGTGGCAATTGTTGGGACCATCGCTTAGGTCAATATCACTGAGCTACTGCTCTTAGTACCTCTACTACTTAGCTCTCATGTAGCAGCTTTCATTTGTATACCTCAAAGCACTTGACAAAGTATCTTTATTTCTAGTTTACAGATGGGGAAACTGAGGTACAGAGTGGTGAAGTGACTTGGCCAGTATTACATATTAGGAAAATGGCAGGGTCAGGAATAGAACTGAAGATTCCTAAGAGCTTTGCCCTCTCTCCCCAGAATAAGGGTTAATTCAGCCCATATATTTCAATGGGGCTACTCCAGATTTACACTCACGTAACAGAGTGAAATTTGTCCCATTGGCCAGAAGGAGCACTTTTCTTTTCAGTCTCCTGTCTCTTGTGGGAACAGCACAAGCAAATGGTTTCAGGCTCCTTCATGCTTTGCAGAGGGCTGCAGAGCAGAGGACTATGGTGACTTATAGTAAAAGAACACTGATGAGTTACCTACAGCTGCAGGCCCCATTTGGGTCAAGTCTGTGTTCCATTGTCCATTTCAAGTGCACTCACGGCACACTACCAAAAATGACAAAAATGCATCTCACTTTCCAAGTGCAGCATAGCACAGAGTGGTTTTGGGTTCCTTGCGCTAAACAAGACACTGATTAGCTACTAATCAGCCAGCGATTAGCAAAGACAACTAGGTCACTTGAAGTTCAGCATGTGCATTGTGTTCTGCGAGGTACTGGAATGCTAGCAACATGACCAGACAAACTGATACTATTGTCCATTGTAAACATTGATGTCGACATACTTAGTTTGGAATATCAATTTGCTTCCCATAAAAAATTAGGCATATGCACTGTGAAATGGGGAGAATTACATTTATTTCCTTTGTATAACACTTGGAGATCTACAGATGAAAAGAGGTAGGTATTGCTATTATTAAAGTGGCCTCCCCATACAATACATACACACAGCGACACCGCAATGCATAGAAGACCTGCCTCATCATGAGAAAGTATATTTTATTCCGAGACTAATACCAACAAATTCTACCATGACGTTCTGCAGCTGAATCACTAGTTTAGTGAATGTCAGACATGGATGTCCCATAAACTGCCGCATAGTACAGAGTCACACACTGGTTCTTTTCCCAGCAAAAATTTACAAGGGGCTTACATTAAAAATATAAGTGATCTAACGCAGAAGGATCTCAGGAAGTAGCTCTCCACACATCTAGTACAGTTATTATAGCTGGATCATAGTCAATATTATGGGCTTGATCCTGTTCCCAGTGAAGTCAATGATAAGACTCCCACTGACCTCAGTGGCACAGGATCTGGCACCAGGAAAGTTACCATAGGCATCAATTTTATTTACTGTGCCAGGTTCTAGAAGCTGAGAGATATTAGACTCCAACCACTTGAAAAGACAGGGATGAATTCATAACCGGATCAATCCCATTGTCTTTGCATTAGCCGTAGGGTCTATCTTTTGTTATCCAAAAACTACATCCAATGCCTGGGTAGCAGATCATCCTCTCTGGTTGCCAGGCATGGAATGCCCTATAATCAATGGAACTGGTATGATTATGTTTCATGGAGTAGGTAGGAGATTCTTATAATGGTGCCCATCACTGGAGTAATAAATTTCTCACGTGTTCCAAGACTCCAGTGCATCTCAGAGGGATTCTCTGTGCCATTTTGGTGCTCTGGAGGCAGGGCAGAATTGGGGTGGGGCAAATGGCGTCAATGGACCAGTGTCTTTGCAGATTCAGAAGCTGAACCTCTCCCTGCAGACATAACATCTTCAGAGGCTACCACAGCCCTGAGCTCCACTTCTTTTCTGAGACTTGGGGAGGAGGATTCATTCCCCTTTCCCATCAACTACTGTGATTGTCCACTGTAACTAGGCCTATTTATTTTAGTTTGGAGCAAGGACCATGCGTTAGCCTTGAAGATTCTTCTTTCCTGAGTTAGTTTATCATTTTATTTCTAAATCACAAGAAAAAAAATGTACAGGAGAAAAACAAACACCCCCTCATCATACACATCACAAACATGCCCCCAAAGTATGGTAAGAAGGTATCAGATACTGCTGTAATGGATGCACTATGAAAACCTTGATAGATATACAATTATTAATCTCCAAATTATTATTTTACTTCAGCCTCCCTCTAAACTGTGAGCATACGCAGGCACATGGACCACTTTAAAATGTCTAACCTTGTAATGATTTCCATTTTTGAAGGAACAATCTTAGCTCACCACAGGAATTTTCCTTGTGGCTTACCAATAGTAGATCCACAGCTTTGGGCTCCTCAGAGAATAATTCTAGGATCCAAGGTAATATTACTCTCCAAGACCTCACTAGCTTCTTAATTTCACTCTGAAAATCTGAACCAGTAATTAATGAGAAATCTGGGATGACTGTAGAGTTAGAAGGAATTCTGTGTGGTGTCTTTCCTGATTCACATCCCAAAACTGAGTGGAAATAGATCAAGTTGTACAGTTATGGATCCAATTCAACTCTCCTTGTTTTCATTAGCCCACAGTGTCCCAAACATTCCCATACCATAGAAAATTCCAAGACAAGGAGCAAAAGTGATTGGAAAAGGGTGGAGAGTCTGCAGTTAGGAGGAATTTTTCCCTCAGTGGAGGGGTGCAAAACCTCATGCAAGGAGGCTGGGCTTGAAATTCAACAGGGAACTCAGAATTCAACCACAAGAATCCCGAAGCATCTGAAGGGAGATGCCCCCCTCAACGCAGCCCCCTCCCCTCCAAATTTCCCTTAGGCAGAATTCTTTCTTCAGGATCCTTGCTGACATCGGCTTTCCCTGATGGACCTGCACGCTACCTCCCTCAAGCTATGGAAGGGGGGTTTGTACTTATTCAACCAGTATGAGCTCTGGCTTACTGTACAATTGACTCTATGAAACTTTAGCATGGAGTGAATAGTGGTTGCGATATGTGTGTCTGTATATTGACCAGTAGCTCCGGAAACATGGCCCTGAACTCTCAGGCTCAGGGCTCTAAGACATGGTTGCACAATATGCTTCTTAAATGGCTAGCATTTCCTGAGCATGTGTATTTATCTGACATTGAACTTCCTCTTTTCCTGCTTCAAACTTGCTTTCTGTTGACCTGAAATAATACAGATTGTCATGTAAAATTCCAGTAAGTTCTTTAAAAACAGTATTTTCAGACAGATTGAAAAAAATCTTATGAAAAATGCCCTCTTTTGTTTGCATTAGCCAGGCAGTTTTATCATAATGCATCTATTCAGTTATTGCAGTTCATGGCTGTTTCCATTAAAGCACAACGCTAGAGGTAAACAGAGGTTTCAGAATATGAACCTGACCTCAGACTGGCATGTCCTTAGCCAAACAGAGTCTAGAAATTAGAGGCACTGTCTCTCGCCAGATTCAACTGAATAGAATAAATGTGGGCATACCCTAAAGCAAAGAGGCAAAATAACCTTTTTCCCAGTCTCTACAGCAACAAAAAGGACATGGTGTAACAACATCAGTGACATAATGTTTGAGTATTTGAGTGAAACAAGAAGAGTCTGATGATAATATCTTGATAACCTCCAGTTGTGTCACTCCTGACTGTGATTGTGGTGCTAAGCAGGCTTTGACCTGATCGGTAGGTGGCTCGAAGCAACCAGGATGCTGAAGGACATGGAGCTGATGCATCAGTAGGTGGTTGTTTTCCCAGAATCAGTACAGAACCAATGTTCCAGTGTGGTGTTAGGGGTTGCTGTGCTGCCGGAAGTGCTGACTTCCAGGGCAAGACCTTGACCACCTGCAGTAATTAAAAACACCTATGTACTTAATTCCTTCAACTCCTGGCTCTGCCAAATATTTCCTGTGTGACGCTGGGCAAGTCATTTAACCTCTCTGTGCCTCAATTCCTCACATCCAAAATATTAATAAATACTACCTCACAGCCATACAGTTCATTAATGATTGTAAGGCACACAGATAGTATAAGGAGAGAGGCCATCTAAGTAAGTAAATAGATAGATGAATATAGATGCTATTGAGGCTGAGAGGTGGGTTGTTGTTCCCAGCTGCTCCCACCCCAGCTGATATATGTTGAAGGTGACCCATATTTCCTTACCTACTGTGTATATCCAGTGCAAGGGGGAAGCACTGCTCCATGTACTATGCCTTACTGTTCATGCACCAGGAGTTTGAAGTTGGAGATACTCCACCTGCCTCATACAGTCTGCCCTTTTCGATTGGCAGGCATGAGCTGTAGATGTCATACAAACCTTCCCCAAAATCTTTGATTTTTAAATTGTTTCCATATTGGTCAATTGCTGTTTCAAACTCTCACTTTTTTACCAAGGGGAAAATTGTGGATAGGTACATTTTGCGCACGGGGGACAAGAAGAGGTCTAAGATGTGACACTTCCAAATATCTTTAGATTCAAATGCAATAGAATAGAAAGATGTAGCTACATCTGATCAAAAAAAGAGCATGGAACCTGGTATTGCCACATACATGGTTTTTTTTTTTGTAAACTAGTGAATGGGAAGAAATGTGATATTAACCCACAAAACAGAAATAAATAGTGGAGAGATTTGAAGGAAATAAAACAATGGAAGGGAAGAATATTTCTAAATCTCTCTTTGCCCCCAAAACATCATACACTAAGATCACCTATCCACTCCAGACAATAAACAAACAACAAGCAGTTCACATGTCATAACAGGTCGTGACTCACCAGCACAGGGTAGAGGGTGGGAATATGGCTAAGTAAGGACCTTACCACTTTTGCTTGGAGGGAAAAATGAGATATGACAGCTACATTATCAACAAAAGAAGTATCTTAAATTGAGATCATAATCAAAAATTCATAAGGGAACCTTATGAGAAAAGCAAGTCAATGCTTACAAGGTAGAAGTTCACTGGGGTTTTATAAGAAGCAATACCTTCTGTGCTATTTGAGAAGCACACTTAAGTTATGAAATTTCCCTTTAATCAGAGTTGGTTGAGAAACCAACAAGATCAGACAAGAACACATTCTGTGTTTTGTCCAAAACAAAAAACTAATTATTGTATAAGGAATAGTAATAAGTCTAGTAAATATGCAAACCCTAGCATTAATTGCCTCATGCACGATGGTGTGGAAGGATATTGTAAACAACTATATTGCCATTAGTAGGAGCCTACATTATTCACTAACTCCTTTGCATTTCTTTGAAGATGTGCTGCCCATAAAAAGGGTATCCCTCTTGCAGGGATCTAGGAATGAAAGGAACTCCTGAAATCTGAGCTGAATGGACTGATTTTAAGTATCTACAAGGTTTATTCTGGGAAAGAAGCAGGCACTGGGACACTAAGCAGAGTGCAGGACAATAAACTCTACCCACATAGCTGGTAATACAATTAAAAGCAAAAAGAAGAGTTTCAAGGTCTGAGAAGAAGCATTTAGAGCCAAACTGAATTTTGAGAATGTTTAGATCCTGACTTTGTGCCTTGAGCCCTTCTCTTCTATTGATCAAGTAGCGAGCAAGATGGTATGCACTGAAAAAGACAACCTAAGCGATTATGAGGTTACTATGTATTTTCCAGGATCTCTTATGTCTTTCTGCTCATTGGTTAGTTCAGTTTTTGGGTTTTTGGATTTCCTGGTTCTCCTCTTTGCATCTAAGCCTCTAGGATTATTTTTGTCGCTTGGGACCCAGGGCTTTACTCCAGCAGTTTTCAAATTGAGCCCCCCCTTTGAGTTACAATTTTTAGTTGTGCCCCTCAATACCTGCCCCTCCCTGCTTGGCTTTTTGGGGTGGGGGAAGTCGTGTGCGACAGTCTCTCGGGGCAGAGCCAGCACTGGGAGCAGAGGCGCTGACACTGACTCACAGGCTGAGTGGCTCGCTGAGGTGAGTCGGGAGTGGAGGTGGTGCGGCCTCCTCGAATCTTCCCCCACATGGGGCTGGCCTGAGTCACCTGGTGTCACTGCTCACCCCCCGAAATGTTCCTCTGCACCCCTCTTTGGGGGCTGCACCCCACCATCTGAAAACCTCTGCTCTATTCTAATTTTCAAAGAGTCAATTTTCTTATGGGTAAACGAAGGTATCACAAGAAGTACCCGACCATGTTCTGCTTTGGACTGATTTACATCTTTGGTCCTGATACACTTCTCCTTCACCCCAGATCTATGCCATTGTAACTCCATGGAAATTCAATGAGGGTTTACTGTCTTAAAATGGATGCAAATGCAGTGAAGAAACAGGCCTTTTATTATTGTTTGCCATGTACTAACATGTGCACACATGCTGAAGAGACCCCAGAGCCACACAGGGGATTTGGATGGCCAATTCCCATTAATTCCAGAATGTAAACATGCTTAGAGGGAGTTACGGAATGAGTAGAAAGTTGAAGTAAGCAAAGGGAGAAATAGCAAAGGGCAGCCACAAAGGGGAATCTATCAGGCTGGTGGAGGCTGAAATGCTACTGGACCATGCTCAACACTGGGATTTCAGTGTTTGATCAGTTACAGTATTTAATGGCTTGACACCATCTATTGCAAAGTATAAAGATCAATGGTGATAGATGCGTGAAGAGAAAGACAGAGGGACAGACATACATACTGATTTCCCATCAGCATATTAACTCAGATATAGATTATGGTTTTGTTGTTGATATCTATCCTAAAGCCGAATGTGCAGAGTCAGTACAAAATGCAAACATAATAGTAGATTATATAGCTAGAGGTTACACTGTATGTGCAACATATTATCCTCTTGATGCTGGAAGTTTAGATTTGTCAGCATACACCTCAGAATAAGCAATGTCATGTATCACCAATGGGTTATATAAAGCCCAAGGTTTGACTATACTTAGAGCACTGCACAGCACTGGCTATTATGCAGTCTCTTAGCTGGAGTGTAATTACTTTTGAGGAAAATGCATTGCAGAACATCAATTCTCAAAGATTTAAGTTATTAAAGAAGATTAAGGAATTTCTCTCAGGAAAAGAGACTGCATAGTGACCTAATTGAAGTTTTTAACATTCTCATGGGAACTAATAAAAAATTGGTTCATGCAAATTCTTCACACTTTCAAACACAAGCATAAGAAAACATTAACTTGAAAAAAAAGAGATCACAAAGAATTTAGAACAAAAAATAGAATCATTTGGATTGGAGGGGACTAGTTCTACCAGGACATTGAATCCATCCCTCTTTGAATCATAGTAGGATTGATTTCCTTATCCTTAAATAATCCATAATAGATGCGTGTCTAGGCAAGCCAGTGATGACAATCCCACAGCGTCCCTTGGCAATTTGTACTTTCAGAAGAATAAACATATTAAATAAATTATCAAAAAGGGCCACTGCAGGCAAGGAGGATCAATGAAATCAAGGGAGAGCTCATTTATATTTACAGAGGGGCTGAGAGATATGGAATAAAAACAAACTAATGTGATGAATGAAAGATGAGCACAAGAGACAAGGGACAGCATTTCTGTGGTGGATGTCTTTCTTTTTTAAAAAAATTATTATTGTCATTAGATTTGTAATAAAATATACAAAGAGTGCTCCTACGTATTACTCCGGGCATCCTTGGAATAACTGAAGGAACAATCAAGCTGAAACAACAGCTAACCCACTGGAAGCCTCCAACAAAAAAGACCGATCATCACTACCTCCTTAGCAAATACCTAGGTGAACAATTTGCTTCCAAATTGAAAGGTATATTCTTGTGGGGGCTGGGGTAGAAGTTGTAGGGCTATGTAAAATCAAACAAACAAACTGTAAAATCATTATAAAAACAAACAATGTAAGAAGAGCTGTTAAACTTACATTTTCAAGGCTATCAGGTACCCTTCAAACAGTCACATAAATAATTTCTTTAAAGTCTTGTTAAGCTCAATGCGACTTCTCATATGTGTAAAATGTTTCCTGGATCAGGTCCCTAGACTCAGGTTACTTGTTATATGCATATAATTCCAATTGAAGTCAATACAATTTATGCTGGTGCTCTAGGTGAAATACTGCCAACAGTAAGCTGGTCATCCTTAAAACAATCATCTGTTTCTTGTGTAAAGATGGTCATGATCTGGATTTTATATTTGCCTGGGATCGGAGGTAAATGTGTGAGGATTAAACGCCAACGTCGGGCCAAAGTATTGTGTCACTCCATCCCCCCAGTTGGGATAAAGGCAGATGAAGTTCTCGGTAAGAATGTGTTAGTCCTTTTGATCATGCCTGCAGAAGTTATGTACTTCTTGTCATGTGCAGATCTGGCCTCAGTTATCACTGGCTTCAGAATGGATCACTCTAACACACTCTACTTGGGGCATCATTTGAAGACCAACTGGAAACTTCACAGAATGCAGCTGCTAAATCCTTAAGTGGTGTTTCTGTTAGGGGACCTTTTCCAATATGTGCTTCTAAGACTGAACTGGATACCAGTTAAGTTCTGCATGCAGTGCAGCTTCTGAGTATTTTATAAAGCCCTTTACAGTTTGGGTCTTTATGTGCCAGAGACTAGCTGGGACACTTGAACTGACGTTCCCTAGGCTAAAATAACTGGAAGCAAGTCGTCCGTAGATGGGCCAAACCTTGAACTCACTTGCTTCCCTTGTTCCATCACAGCTCTTTGAGTAGGTTGCAAAGATCTACCTCTGTATGCAGGCCTTTGATGAGGGAAAGGAGTGAGATGGGTCATAGCTGTTTTCTTTCTGGTGGTTGGCTAGTTCCTCTTGGTATCATTAGTCGGATATGGATTATTTTCTTATATGAGGTTCTGGATTTTTCATTGTGAGAAGGGCTAGAGCATTTATGAGAGACATTTAATTTACATTGAAAAATAGATGCAAAACTGGAAAAAATTCTTCACTGCTTACAGGGGTCACAATTATACATGCTGGATCTTCAGAGAGTCTGAAGTAATTATCAAACAAGGAATGTGCATTTTTAGAACTCTTGTAGGTTTCCCAAATCCACACGACGGTCTAAAATGTTTGCATTGCCTGTTCAGTACATATATAAGGAACAGCTTATCCCCATTATCATCATCATTTATTCCCATTATCATCATCATTCTGTGACTCTTACTGGCAGTGTTTATTTTTTGTTCAATTCCACTTTTACTTTTAATATTGATAGAATTAGTGCAAGTCTTTTCCTTATAAACTTTTCCATCCAAGACATTTTGAATGAAACCATGCTTCTAGAAATACATATTTTAGTCACATCTATTAGATGTGTGCATATGGGCGTATTCACACAATTATACTATAACTCTGCATTTTTAAAATACAACTAAACCCCTTCTAAAAGGAAAAATTCTACTTTGATCACATATCTATACTTTTAAGAAGTGACTTTATATTTACAGACTTATTTATAAATCTATAATAGCCCAATTTGTTATTGCGTAGCCATTTTCCACATATTGCTATATGCATTAAATACAAGCCAACTTTCCTGTTACTGAGCAGGTAAATATATGCTTCCCAAGACACAAATTCCTTGAATACTTTTAGTCTCAAAGCACAGATTTATATTTTTTAGTCTCTTTCTTAACCCCTTTGACATTGAGATCTGCACTCTGGAATGCATTTTGCTCTGGAGTCCAGCTTGGAGGGGTTACTAAAAATTCAAATAACCTCATTACATCTTAAGATACATTGTGTGAAAGAGAAAATACAATTAAGAAATAAATATTTTGGTTTTCAGCATTTATGTTAGCCCTCATTGCTAATAAATATTTAAGTTAAATTGAGTTTAACTTAACTTGAGGATTGTTTAGGCTTAATAATCATCAGTTTCTTGTAGTTACTTTCAGAGAATTTTTAACAAAGATCTTTGGCGTTTGACCAAAAGTATTCTAACTTTCTCCTTCAGTAATAAGTTTATGACTTCCGACTTGCTTGTGTAATTGCTGTATGAAAACAATTTTACATCTTTTGTAGGAAAATAGATGAAGAACTTATTGCAGTTGGAATTTGTTTGGTATAATTTATTTCACAGGATAAAGTAAAATATAACTATGAGCACCACATGAGCCAAGCTTCCAGAATGCCATCGCTTCTAAATTATATATATTTTTGAAATTATAGTCATGAAGAGACGTGGGTAGAGAGCCACTGAAGCCTTTTTCAGGTTTCTATAGGCTAAATGTTTCTCTGCAAGTATACAATGCATTCCAAATGTTCCCTCTTGATTGGGAGGCTCCCACAAATGGAAATAGATTTAGTCTCCCATTTCCTAACTTTCTGTAGCATTTTGTATTGAAAAGAAAACTAAGCACCTAAAATGGCAAATGCATGGGATCGAAAGAATACAAATATTATGCAAATTAACAAAAGAACACCCATACTGGTGGAGACCAATGTTCCATCTAGCCCCATGTCCTGTCTCTGACAGTGGCCAATGCTGGATGCTTCAGAGGGAATGAACAGAACAGAACAATTTTGAGTGATCCAGCCCCTATCATCCAGGCCCAGCTTCTGGCACTTGAAGGTTTAGGGACACCTGCAGCATGGGGTTGCATCCCTCACTATCTTGGCTAATAGCCATAGATAGACCTATCCTCCATGAACTTATCTAATTCTTTTGTAACTAATTTATACTTTTGGCCTTCACAACATCCAACGGCAATGAGTTCCAACGTGTGTTGCATGAAGAAATTCTTCCTTTTATTGGTTTTAAACCAGCTGCCTATTAATTTCCTCAGGTAACCCATAGGTCTTGTGTTATAGAAGGGATAAATAACACTTCCTATTTACCTTCTCCACATCATTCATGATTTTCTAGATCTCTATCATCTTGTTCCTTAATTGTCTCTTTTCTAAACTGAACAGTCCCAGTCTTTTCATCCTCATATAGAAGCTGTTCCATATCCCTATTCATTTTTGTTGCCTTGTCCTCACCTTTTTTAATTCTAATATGTCTTTTTTTTGAGATGGGGTGACCAGAACTGCATGCAGCATTCAAGGTATGGGCGTACTATGGTGTCATTATATAGTGGCATTGTGATATTTTCTATTTCATTATCTGTCCCATTCCTAGTGGTTCCTAACATTCTGATTGATTTTTTGACTGCCACTGCACACTGAGCAGATGTTTTCAGAGAACTATCCACAACCCAGCATTCAAGGTATGGGCGTACCATGGATTTATATAGTGGCATTATGATATTTTCTATTTTATTCTTGTTTTAAGAACCATCCTAAAGAGCCATGCAGGCTCTTGCTTTGTGTCTGCGGTCTTATAGGACCTGACAAAGCCCAGTGATGTCAATGAGAGTCTTTTCATTGACTTTGTTGGACTTTGGATGGAGCCCACAAAATTTTGCTCACTGTGATGAGATAAAGAATATGATACTGAACATGTTCAGTATTTCCAGTGACACATGTGAGATGGAAAGTCATTCTTTCTGACTGACTGATCAACCTGTAAAGTCTATAGAAAAGCTAAGCAGAGGCAGAGTTTATTCAGTTTATCTTTGTACTATATCAACTTTTCTTTAAGACATATTTGAATAATTGCAGAGACTATCTAGTTTCTCCTCTAGATAAAGAACCTCCTCTAACAGTTTTGCAACAAAGTGATCCCAGATAGATCATTAGTGGGCATTTTCACTAGCTCAGAACAAGCACCATGCTCCAGCCTCTGGATGACACCTCCTTGGCCCCAAGAGCAGGGAGTCACTAATGTGCATGCACCCTTGAGTTTGGCTTCTCTATGGCCCAAATCTAGGCAATTTTCAAAATAACTAGATCCTGTAGCTTGGCCATTGTTAGTGTGTGTATGTTTTTTAGGTGTGAAAGTCAGTTTGGTGATATTATATGACACTAAGCAGCTCATGGGGCTGCATGTTTTTATGAGAGGTAATGCCTACTGTTTAACAAGCAGGGAGGCTGGATTTTGTTGGGTTAATTTATATACACTCAGTCAATATGCGGCACACAACATACCATCGTCCACTAAGTGACAAAATGCCATCTCCCTCTCACCTGTTACTTGGAGCACACCAAAGTTTCTAGAGGATCTAAATCAAAGAATGTGGCTATGGACATTGAAGACTATTTTATCCCAGGTCCTCTTGAAAACAGAAGTCTCTTCCTTTTTGCCAAGCAGCAGAGCAGCCACTGAAGCCCACAATGATCCTTCAGTTTTGGCCCTCAGAGCTTTTTTAATGTACCGTAATGGTTGCTGATACTTTTGTGAAGATAAAAGGCAACAATAAATAATAGACTTCCAGCTGGGGAAGCAATCACACTGCTCCAGGTACAGTTATGCCCACCTCTGCCTTCAGTGGGCTTTAAAGCTTAGTGAATTATTAGTGCTCTTGCCATTAATTGGAGTTCTGGATACTTGGATGTTATATTTTCTATCCTGAATTAAAATAGAAAATTAATTAAAAAATACAGGGGGAAAGAGAAGTAGAGTGACATTTCCAAATATTATATGAGATTTATTATCTTGTTAGTTTACTATAGTATTTGCCTTATGTCAATTCTTCTTTATTTACTTACAAGTGGAACATGTGACACGCTAAATCTTCTCTCTCTGATGGACACAGGACCTCTTTTGGATCATGCTTGTCTACCCTTGTCTTTATTTTTCAAGTGTCTCATCATGATATATGCTCAATGTGCATACCATATTGTGTCAGGCTAGATCAGCCTGCATTGTGTCACATACAGAAACAAATTAAGGCAATATGACTCAGTTGCAGATACATATAAGACATTATAAAGTTAATATATATTTCTTTGATAGCAAGAATATTTGATGTGCACTAAATACACTTTAGATCTTGCTTCCTTCTCCCCGACAGGTTAGACTCATTAAGTATGTAAAATTTGGAACGCACAAGAAAACTAAGTTAATATAACTTTACTGAAGTATACTTTTAAATGTACCTGTTTCTATTTTTAAATTAGCTCACTTTACAGAAGTACCCTGTTGATATCCTCTTAGCAGGATTATCCCAGCTTCTCATTTATATCATTATGCCTTATTTGAAAGAGCCAGTCTCACATAATGAAAGGTAAACAAGCGCTTCGTAGCCTATTACAGATACCGTGGCATTTAAAGTAAGCCATTTTTACAAGAACCAGGAATGCGCAAATTGGTTTGGGTAAAACAAAACATGACCCAAGCACTACCTCAGAACGCAATTTGAACTCCAAGAAATCATTTTTGAGGTACAAGGATTATTCAGTTAACTCTCCTCTCCCATTAGTTTTCCTTTTGCACACCTTACCACTTGCCTATGTTTGGTCATGAATAAAAGCAGGAGTGCTAAAATGCTGCAAAAAAGACAGTTCATCTTTCCATACCCTCTAAATAAAACTGGCATGTCTCTCAGACACAGCAGCAGGGGCAAACTTGTAGAAGGAGCATGGTCTTGAGGTTAAATCAGAAATCAGGAAATCTGGGTCCTGTTCCTACCTCTGCCACAGACTCCCTGCATTCCTTTGCATAAGTCATGTAGGCCCCGGTTCAGTGAGGCACATGATTAAACACAAGTAGTTCCACAGAAGTCAATCAAACTAATCAGCTGCTTAAAGGTGGGCATATGCTGATGTACCTTACTGAATTTGCAACTTACCATCTCGATGTCTCAGCTCCCCACCTGTAAAATGGGGACAATAATATTTCCCTACTTCACAGAGGGTGTTGTGAGGCTTCACTCATTAAAATTTGCAATGTTTAAACTTTTTGTAGTGCCCAGGTACCTTAATGCCCTAGGGGCACAAATAAACTTTAATGGAAGACCCATGAAAGTAGATTGAAAGACTCCCTTTGATTTAAGATACTTAGCTAGCTGTATGAATAAAGAGATAGTAGATAGTACAGAACTGAGTACTTTGAGATAGTCGTATGGAAGGCACTATATAAGTGTAAAGTATTGTTATTATACAGCTATTTAGTTTGAATTTAGAGTGCACATTTATAAAATGCACACATATTTTCCATATTACCTGCTAGTCAGCAGTAGCCAAAAATGGAGTGGATCCTGCCAGAGTTGCTGTACAGAGATTGTTTTCCATGTCCAGTGCCTAATTATAGCAGGAATAATTCTCTCCCATAGTAAGAGGCCTAATAGTGCTGTATTTCTCTTTGTAATCATCAGCTACTTGCTCACACCATATCCCTTCCTGATTTTGTTGGTGTTTCAGTACCATCTCCAGAAATCAGATGGCAGGTTGTTCAGGCTAGAATTTTTCATTCTCATTATGTTTGACTTGTAAGAGAGAGTTTTCCCACAGAGTTCTAGCCTATGGCAATGGGCAGGAGAGATGAGGCTGCTCTTACATTTAGAGCAAACATACACAAAAAGAAACTATATAAAATATTGAAATGACAGCTTGCTGAAGTAGCTTTTTGTTGGAGCAGCTTTAGCCTGGTCGCACACTGACATACAGTAGTTGACACAGCTCACTGTGATGTGGTGAAATGAAATCAATGCTCAACTGGGATTTGCTAGATGAGCAAATTTCCAAAACAGGCCACAACAGGTGTGCCAACAAAATTTTTGCACGTAGAAATAAATGACTCTATGTCTATCATGCCTGAAACAAACATCTACTCAAGTTTTGTCAGGATGGATTCAAAGTCTAGATCAATGAGCCAGGCTCTACTAATTTCAAAATATTTTTGCAGCCCAAGTAATCCATCAGTACAGATGCACAAAATTCTGTCAAGGCTAATAAAAAAAGCCCAGAGTCAGAATGGACATAAAATACTTGGGTAAAATCCTGACCCCTGTGAAGTCAATGGCAAAATGCTCATTGACTTCAAATGGGGCCAGGATTTCACCCCTTGCATACAGACAAGTAGATGGACATTTGATAACATAAGCATCAGAGCTCTCTGGATGTTATTATAACAAGCATCTGAACACCTGGTAGAGCCTTTGAATACCTTTCCAAAAGTTTTTGTTTCTGTCACAAAGATCACTCAACATATTTCCAAAGCATCAGGACCAAGTAACATGTGGATTAATCTGTCTCATGCCTTAGCCCTGCAAAGAATTACTCACAGGCTTAACTTTAAATTTGAGTCCTACTGGCACTACTCTCTATTCAGCTAATGCTGTAAGAGCACTAGATTGTCATCTATATCTGTGTTATGTCTTATTTTCAGATGTTACTAGTATGGAATTATCTGGAGCATTCCACCTCAGAGGTGGCTGCATTTCAGCAGGGAAGAAAAATTCCTGGCTATACAGCCCTTAAAATATCTTGTAATGCTTGAGAATATATCATTTATTAAGATTTTATCTTACACAGTCAAACTTGCTTGCACAATTTTTTTTTTTTTTAAGAATAGCAAGCACGTTAAAATGTTCTGGAAGAAGTCAGCAAAATATGCATCTGTTTTAATTACCCATAAAGGTTACTTTTCAGAAACTTTCAAATTGAGCGTAATAAGCTACTCATAAGCTAACTACAACAGGATGTGCTAATTGGGAGGTGAGGGTTGTTTCTGTGTTCTTGGAGCTTTTACTCAAAAATGTTGTGTCACTTTCACTTATGTTAATATATGCATTTTAATATATATTTACATTCCTACTGGCAGCAATAGGGATGTTTTATAATACAAGGGAAAAAATAAAAATATATAAATATAATACAATCTGCTCACAGTCCATTTTTTGAAAAGAAAAACATAACCTACCTCAGCTGCTGCCAAATATTTAATACTTGTTTTTAGCATTCACTCAAAACTCAATTAATTTGTAATGCTGTGGGTGACACTACAGGGGTGTTAGAGAAGGGTATACATGAGAATGCAGATTGTGCCCACTATGTGAGCAAGAATATGCCTACCTTTTGGCAGCTGAGAATACTGAGGAGGGAAAAAAGCCTTAAATGGCAGATTCCAGGCTCCGAGTCTATCAGATCTGTGGGCAGCAAAGGAAAATTAATATGACAGAGTACGGTTGACAAAAATGAGTTGCAATCCACTCCTGGGTGATGCTGGGCCCCACAAAGCTCCAGTGCACTACACATGATGTACAATATATTCTCTATTCAAATGACCATTCCATCACCAGCTGTTACAAAGATGTCTGAATACTAAGCAAACAGAAAAAATATATATCAAAGCTGGAAAAAAAAGTGATGAACATTTTTCAGGACAACTTTTCACCAGCTCTTTTCATGGATTATCTGTGTTCTTGGCACACCAAGAACCCACTGTTTGCATTTCAGCACATGTGAAACCTTGTACTCTTGAGATTGCCATTGGAAGTGCCATGGCAGCCATCTTTGGCAATTCTGACTTGTGAATGAGAATGAGAGAACAGCAAAAAAAACCCATTGTAACATGCACACTGAGATGCATACACACAACACAAGAATATGAATCATTTTAAAAAGCCAGGATGATGAGTAGTAGGGGAAGAAAGGAATACCTCACAGGAGAGTTGTGAGGCTAAATGCATCGAACATAAATATCTTAGCTAGCTAGCTAGATGATAGATTGATATGAAGGCCCTGATCCTCAGGCCCAAGGTGATAAATGCCTGTCACTTTGGTTTCCAAGCTAGCCAGATCAAGATCTGTGTTTTCTGCTATCCAAGCACAGGTAGATGGGCTACATTTTCTCATTTCAAGACATTCTTGGTAAAAAGGTGTATCCTTTTGCATAAACATCCCCCTCCCCCCCCCGCATATATATGTAAGAAAGAAGTACAGCATTATCCCTTTTATAAACACAAATAGAAACTTTTTGCACATGCAAATAAGTACTGTGCAGCTGTGTGGAAAGTGTGGCCCTCTGTCACACTGATGTGATGTTATAATCCCATCCTCCCTCATCAATACTGAGGGACCAGCCCTCCCCCCTTCTATAGTTTCAGACAAGCTGGCAGCATTATTATTCCTTGCTTCCTCTTTTTTTCTCACTTCTGAACTCTGGCAGTTTAGAATGGACGAGGAGGATGGGTAGGGAGCTTTTAAAAACCAGCTAGCTTTGCTCCTCTAGATCTAGTTATCCCACAGTAGCAGTTTAATCGTTCCCATCATTACTATTCTTGCCAGGAGTATTTTTAAAGCCAGACACTTATTTTGCCCTTCTAGAAATGCTTGTAAACAGTTGAGCCAAGAAGCACTTTTCAAATGGACTGTGAAAGAGTTAACAATGCCCTTTCATGCAAAACCACAAACAACGGTGGGGGGGGGGAGGGGGAGTTTTAACTGAGCATTGGAATGGATCCAAATTGTAAGCAAGAGTAGAAGCAAAGAGAGAGCATGAAATGCACAAATAATCCCAGAGTTCACTGGATTGATAAAGTTATTTAAAAAAAGGGGGGGGGGGGGAAAACCCTTCATTCCTGCCCTATACCTCTAGGCTGTGCAAACACAGAGAGAGAGAGAGAGAGATCAGAACCAGTCTGACAGGATAGCAATCTACAGCAGCTCTAGTCCCTCAGGACTACACAGAGACAGAGCGTGGCACAAGCTCTTTCTCTTCAGTGGCTCTCTGCTGTGTTCTTGGCATAAGCTGGTTTGGTTTCGCTTGCACAAACTCGGTGCTTCTTCAGCTTTAAAAAAAAATTATTATTATTAGCAAGTGGGAGAAGAGAGGCTTTAATAAGGGCTCGAGGGATTTCTGGATAAAGTCAGAGCTTCGGGGTGGGGTTTAAAGGACCTCTAGCCAGCCATTGGGCCATCCGCTTAGCAACAGTATGAAAAGGGCCAACCGGAGCATTTATACAGTTGGGCCACATTCCAAGCTCTTTGTGCCAAATACTTAACTCCTTTGCCAAGAAAACAAACAAGGGCACTTTTAAAAATTCCAGCATTAAAGGATTTTTTTCCCTTCTCTTTTCTCCTCCACAAACTATCTTCACTCACAGTTAATGATCTCTTTCTTTTTATCGCAGAAGTACAAACTGTAGGGAATTCTTTACTTTTTCAGGTTGGAACAGTAGCTTCCACTTTCGCTGTATATGACAGTTCTTGCTTTCCATAGTAGAACAGTTCATTCCATATTAGAACAGTTGATATAATTCAGTCAGCAGATTTCTCTTCTCAAGTATTGCAGGTTCCTTTTTTCCTTAATAACAACATTTCTCCTGAACAATGGACCTCACTATATTTAGGAAAAGCCCTGCTTTCATACCCATATTTATTTCTAGCTAGTTATTGCTGTCTATATAATGTCCAAAACCTTTTAGCACCTCTTTTGTTCTCTCATTCTTTCTTTCTAGTAATTTACCACTTTGTTTATTTCAGTTCTACTGGAGAATACAGATTAGGAAGGGTAGGGATTTTAAAAGACAAAAAAGAGGGCATGTATCTATAACTCTTTCCCTGGAGAAAAAATAGAAAGGAGTTTGAAATACTCTCCTCCTTTTATTAAAGACATATTTTTAGATTTTTTTTTAAATTGGTCCTATATTAGCCTATGTGAGTGACGAAGCTGGGGAAGAGCCAATGCCTTGCTGATGAGGAATCTTTTCTATGTTTATGCCTGGTGAGAGACCAATCACCACTTCCATATTCTGACAGTGAAATACCTCCTTTCCTTACAAGGCAGAAAAGCACAAAATTAAGGGTCCGTTTCTGAGAGGCGCAAAGTGCCCATACTGAGGCCCTGCCCACGTGCAGCGAGTTGGAGGACCGGGAATTTACTTTGTACTTTTCTGCCTAAGAAGGAAAGAAGAGAAATTGAGATTTTTTTTACTAGTAGAAATCTTCAGTCTGAGTTGAAGCCAAAAGGCTCCTCTCAGGAGGCAACCAGCACCTTGCAGGAACAGGCCCTAAGAGCCCAATCTTGCAACCCTTTAACTGACGCAAACAGTTCCATTCACTTCTCTGGGACTGCTCATGTGAGTAAGGGCAGCAGAATCAGGCCCCTGTTTAACAGCGGCAGCACATCCAGAGGTTAAAGCAGGGCACTTGGAGTCAGGATGCCTAGTTTCGCTTCCTGGCTCTAGCCCTGATTTACTGGGTAACTTTGGGTAAGTCACTGAACCTCAGTGAGACAAAATTTACTCAAATGAAGAAGTGTTGGCAAGCTTAAACAACATCTGTGAAGTGCCTTGAGGTCCCTGAAGGAAAGACCTTGTGTACTTGTACACTATCAGTATTGCTGCTTGTGTAACCAGCTTACACTTTCAGAAGATTGGTTCTGCAACTACATGCTTAAATTTCATTTATGCCTCTAGTGACCACTGCTTGTGCATTTCCTGCCACAGTGCACACTATTACAGTAATTATGTGAGCAAGGGAGACAATTAGTTTACACAGGCATTTTTTGGAAAAAAGTGGATCTGTATGTCTGTATTTCATAACTGGAGATCCGAATTTTTGTACTGTCTTGAGGTCACCATATCTTTGATAGGACTGGGTGATTACTTAAATATAGATTCCCTTTCAGTCTCTGGTCTGACTCTCATTGTAGTCAATGAGAATTTTCCAGAGAAAACAGCTTCTGAACAAATGGAAATACTTCAACGGGAACAAAATTTGATTCTGATTCAAACTGAATGCATGGAGTGAAATACTGAGGTGAGACTTTAAAAGCTATGGATGCTTATCTTAACTATCTAAATCCCCCAAGTTAGTAAAATTGGACTGGAAGTGTCCTGAGAACAGGTGTTCTTGTGATATTTTTGGTACCCCATGCTTTTGGCCAAGCTTGGAAACAACATGTGGGTAACTTTTCTTGTGTTATTTTGGACTCCACTTCTAGTCCCAACCGGAAGTAGGAAATACAGAGGCACAAAAATAAAAAACAGGAACCTCACAGAAAAAGGGTCTAGTTTGACTTTGGGTGAAGGTTCAGAGTAGGAAAAGAGGGGATGGTGCTTCCTATTTATCTGAACTGGTTCTGCTTATCTTTGTCTAGAACTTGTTTTTGAGTGATAAGGAAGTACAATGAAAAATCCATTTCATTTTGCACAGTACACAGCAACACTCAGACTTACTCAAGATAACAGCCCCTCTATGCTTAGGAAATAAAATGTGGAAATAAATAATTCAACTAGGACCAGATCCACAACCCATTCAACTGAACAGAAAGATTTCCCATGAATTCAAGGAGCTTTGGATCAGGCCCTTGGAGTGATACTGCAACAAAGTTGACGGGACATAGTAAATGGAGCGTGGGGGAAATGCTAAGGTCTTTACTCTGTTTTCACCTAGTCTTTAGTTGAGCAAACTAACATGGACTTCCATGTGAATTTGCCTTACTAGGGACTGAGTGAAAACAGAGTAAGGATCGTAGTATTTTGTCCTCTGTATGTGGACAGTATGGTTGCAAGCCTATAGCCCTTAAGCTTTCATTTATCACAATGTCCCCCACAAAAATGGATTCCCCTTCAGTGCTGCTGGCTGTCACAAATTTGTAATAACTCAGTGGTACTTTACAATGTGTTTTACAGCCATCTGAAATTGTATTTTATTAAAGGGGCGCATACGTTGTGTCAGTAATTCTCATATACTGTAATTGGTTTTATAACACCTGGTTACAGTATATAGTATAATTTGCCAGGAACTTGATATGCAGGCATTTCATAACATGCTTTATATAATCTATTATTAAAAAGTGTAGCTGCATCTGTAATTATATTGGCAAATACAGTTTTATTGAGTTTTACATAAAAGCATGCAGTACAGAAAGACCAAAGCAGTACTCGCTCTCAGGATGCAGAAATACTTTTTTCTAGACAAGAATATAAAAGGACAAGAATAAAATCTAACAACCATTTAATAAGTAATGAACTAAAACCGGAGATCCAGCTATCTCTGAACTTGGGGAAAGGTGGGATCTGGATCAGAATGTTGTGGCTTAAAATTGTTTAAGGAAACTTTAAGTTTGATCTGAAAAAAATGATCATGTAAAACATATACCTTCTGACTGAGCAGATCTTACCTTTGTGTGTATTTAGAGTCCCATCTACTGACCTGAGAGATAAGAATATATTTGACACTGGTTTTTACGTCTGTTGGCTCTACAGACCCGGCACACCCCTGGGAAAGTGAGCTGGAATCTATTCTAGAGTTCAGAATTCAGATTGTAGGTCTTCAGTTTTGGCAAGGTATAAACTAGAAAGAACCTAGCTTGGCTGCCAGATTGCATGCTGAGTTTACATGATCAGCAATTGGGGATGTGGCAGGGGAAAGCCACCTCTGCAGCTTCTGATCTGGACTAATTGGGTAAAGTCAATGGAGAGGCACTTATTGACAACAGCTGAGCATCTGGCTATACATATTGCCAACACAAACTCTCTTTTATGCAGTTCATTTGCAGGAGCCATGCAGTCTGGGCAGTGTCAATGTCTGTTCTCAAAACGACCTTCCGCGGATGACCTTTCAGTTTGGGTTGATTAGTTTGCCTGTGGTTTAACTTCGAAAGCATCAAAAACCCTTTCACGAAACCCATAGAGAGGAAATTTACTCTAATACGAATCTGTTGTCATACATCTGTCTGTTGTATGCTTTAAAGATACTGAACACCTGAGATTTGGTACATTTTTTCTCTTCCATGGAAATAGAGTCTAAATGTGGTAAAAGCCTTCGTCATTGTGAATCAATTACAGTTCAAGCTTTTTCTTCCATTTATGGTGAGCTTTCCTCTTCCCTCCCAGTCCCTAAGGCATTGCACTGTAAAACACTTTCTGTAATAGGTTTTATCTCATTCTGCCTCCTCTCCATTTCCTCCAGTTCCTATAGTGAATATTTGTCTTTTCTACCTGCTGCCTGGTTAAATCAGCCTCTGAGGCAGTGACATATACCCGATCATGGGTGTTGTCACTTAAATTCCCTGTGCTCATATTTTTCTCTTCCTCATAAGGAGATGGGGACAGATGTTTGAAGAATGGACCTTTTTGCTGACTGGCACATTGAAAGTGGTGACGTTTGTTGCTAATTGCTGGAGTTGAAATCCTGGCCTTTGCTAACAGCACCAGAACTGAACAGCAGGTTTCTCCCAAGTGCAGTTGAATCCAAACGTTAGATCTTCTGAGAAATGAAATCCTGTGTGTTCAGTCACAGACATTTGGACTGAATTCTTCCTATTTAAATGGCAGCTCTCATTTCATAATTCTTGTCCTGAAATGTAAAGCTCTAGAACACATGAACAACAAGCTGGTGTCCTCCACCCGCCCTCTCCTGAGGTCTATTGGCTAGGATCTCTTCCAAACACTTTTATTCACACATCACATTCCATCATGCTCCAGCCTTAGGAGCACTCAAAACAAGCAGTTGCCTTGGGTACCAAAGTGGAAGGGACAGTAATAAGTACTGGGGCTGCTCAGTAATGGAGCACACAAAACCTCCAAGGTGCCAACAATGTGGCATGTGTATCATGACTCAGAGGCAACTTTATAGGTGTTTCAGCAGCAAGGCCTTGTAGGCACTAGCCCTGGCGAGTCCCAATAACCACTCAGACCCGTGGCTAAGTGAAAGCATATTTTACTAGTGCTAGCAGGAAAGCTTGCAGATACCCTAGGCACGGAGGCTTAAGCAGTTACAGTTCAACTGAGCAATAGCGATTCCTGTTTGGATCCTTGGGGAAGTCTAACCAAGAATTGGGGCCCTTCAGGCCCAGTCCCTGGGGAGACCTTTCCAGTCCAGTCTCCATTTAAACAACCAGGAACTTACAGGTTTTCAAACTAGTCTCAGTCTGTCCCCCGGAGCCTTCTGCACTGGCTCCCTGCCCAGCCGCTGCTGCTCCAGGTAAGACTCACACAGATCTGTCCAACAGTCACAGCCTGTTCCACATGCAGCTCCGCATATGGTTCCTAGGAAATTGCTTCTCTGCAGCTCCAGGCTAGTCATGTGGCGGTTGCTTCCCAAACAGAACCCTGGCCACTTTCTATTTCATCTACCCTCTTCCCCGCTAGAAGGAAAGGGATTGAACCTGCTGGGTTAATTTAACTACTTGGCTCTCTCTCTCTGAAATGAACAAAAGTGTCTAAACCTGGGGGGGGAAGGGAAAGGTGAGAAGAGGAGGAAGGGGATGTGGAGTGGAGTGGGGAGGAGGCTGATCGGAACAGTCTTGCCCTGATTAGCAGATCCATTACTGGCATGAGGGTGTCTCTGATTCAGTGGAGTTGTGGAAGACCCAAACTGCAGTGGAGTTCCACTGTGGAAATGATGCCAGGAGAGTTGCACAATCTCCTGTGTGCTCCGCTGTAGTACGGCGTGTGAGATTGGCAGGGGACTATGAGCAGGCATGCCAGTCAGAAAGTAATTGGGAACATGACCCAGTGGGTTCACACATTGTAAGCACCTACTAACTGTGTGTGGGGTGTTATACAGTGGGCCATGACCACTACTGAAGCACATGGCTTTGGAGCGGTGGGCACAAGCTGAGACGTGCATACTCTGCTTCCCATTTCTGTGAAAGGGGAAAGAAGAATCCATCTCCCCCTCATCCCCCTCTCTGCTACCTTTCCTCCTGCACTGGTGAGCTGCACAAAGCCCATTTACTCATGTTTTGCACAGGGAATGAGATTTCCAGCTTATGTACTTAGGGGGGGGTGTCCCAAAGCCCATTGATGTCAATGGAAAGGTTCCCATTGACTCAAATGTGCTTTGGACAAGGCTCTTAATTTTAAAATGTTACCAGGGCAAAATTCCAGCCTGTAGCTGGCATGTCAGTGATGCCAGTAATTTGCCTGCCAATGTGACTAGAGGAGCATATTCTTCCACAGGCATTTTAAAACTTCTATTTCTGCCACCAGATGGGACACTCTAAGTCTTCCACAGGGCAGGGGAAAATTTAAGGCTGATCCTGATGAAAGCATGATAGAACTAGCTAACTCGAATTTATTAACAGGGGTTAGGGTTTGGTTTTAAACGGACATTTATTAGAAAAACACTGAAGGAAAAAGAGTTAAGTCCCTGGCTAATGTAAGAGTATAGGGTTACACTGACTCCCTTACACACATTTTTCAAGCCATTCCCCTTCATGATCCTCCTCCCTTCCACAAATCAACTTTACACCTCTCCTAAATCAATCTCACACTGAGTGACAAGGGGCTGTCAGCCAAGACATATATATTAGGGATTCTAGCAAGCTCTTTCCAAACATAATGCCCAGAAACCCAGAAACCTTACAGGTATTTGCCACAATAAAATGTTAAGGCAAATAAAGTTCAAAGCCAGCTGCCCAAGCACTACATCTTACTCTGAATTTTTCAGAAGTGAATGAATTGGAAAGAATAGGATCAGTATTGCAAACCATTAGTCCTTTGTAAGAGTGAAAAACAGTCCTGCCCAGAGAGTCAGGGTGAAGCCCATGCATCACTTAAGTCCTAACTGAGCCACAGGCATTACGCTGGCCCTCTATACACTGGTGAATTTCATGCTTAGCGCTTAAAACCCATAGACATAATGCAGCTAACCAGAGTGTGGCTGATCAGAAAAAATGGATTTTTTGTAGACCAAACTCAGGATCAGGCTCTAAGCAAGAGGTCACAAAGGAGAACGAAATGTAAAATGGAAGGCTTTTCACTGGTAACGTGAATTTAAAATTGTTCCTTAGTACTATTGTAAAAATCCTACTTGAAAATCAGAAAGGTAGAAATTCTGTGATGTGAAGCTTGTGGCAGGGAGGACAGAGGAAGGCTAAATGTAGCTGGATGCTACCTTTGTACTCCCCAGATTCTAGGCTACTCCATGGTCAATGTGGCCTCTCACAAAGTTGGAGCAACCCAACTGGCTGCTCTAATTTATGGCAGCTTTCTTTCAACTGCCTAAAAATTGCTCCATTCCTCTGACCTTTAGCCATTGCTCTACCATGTCCCCTACAGCTAAGAGGCGGTTGCAAGGAGCGGGACATAGGGCGGCCTACACTATCCCTGAGATTGGGGACTATTTCCACCAACTTATGTCACTGGATCAGAGTAAACAATCTCAGTGGAGGACAGTTTCTGTCTCTAGGAAAATAACTGGAAATCAAAGAAGAAAACAGCTGGATGAGCAGCCCTGCTAATTATCATTGTTATTGCTCAGATGTGAAGGTAAGTGAACTATTGCTATCACTAGACTTGAATGTCTGTCTGCATGAACACTGCAAAAAATGCTGTGCAAGTGTTTGCTTGACTTTCATGGTGAACTTGTTTCAGCTGGGCTTACACAAGCTCACAGGCTTGGGTACTTGCATTTAGCAGTTTTAAATGCACATTCCTGACTGTTCTCAGCAGAAGTGATTCATTTCAGATAGTACGGGGTGCTGCTTGTTTCAACAGGGGAACAGGGTTCACAGACACCTCCCAGAGTCCTGGCAGTAAATGAGTCGAGGATGTAGTTGCACTCTTTGCAAGTGGGACTCTCTCTCTCACACACATACACTTACTTTGTGTCAGTGACTGTCATGATCACAGAAAATTACATAACAACAAATAAAACGCATGTGGCTATATTTTACATGGGATTGGATTGGGACACTGCTTAGTACGGTAAGGGGACAAGGTTTCCCGAGTCCCAAAACACAGGCAATTAAATGACCCAGACAAGTACATTACTCTACCTTCTGGAAGTAGGGTGGCACGTGCACACAAAATGGCTGTGTGTAAACGTGAAGGAACGTTACATTTACATTTTTCACCAAGCCAAGTTCCACTTGGAGGGCTTAAGTGGTTCTAGTCCTGTAAAAAGGTGCACTTCACTCAGAATGAATAAACTTAAGCCAGTTGTGACTAGCAAGCGTACATTCTGCAAATCAAAAGGAAAAATAAATTCATAGTCAATCATTTTCTGAGAACGATTTGTATTCTGCAGCTGTAGTTTTCACATATGCTGCTGGTGGAAAAGCTGATGGTGCCAAATAATATTAATAATAATCACACAGTTTTGTGTAATTAGCCTGCATAGTTATCTTGTGCGAATGACCTGCAAGACCTGTTCCACTGCAGAACCATACATTTTCTTGGACACCTTTTATGATTGCAAGTGTCAAATAAACGTAGATTGTCTGCTTTGTCTTGAAGTGATAAGCAAGCCAAAGCAAGTCATTTGGCTCAGGAAGATGTATAGGTGGATATACATATACGATTTCAACCACTCAAGCTGTCTCACAACTTTTATATTTCATGTTGCGAAATCTTTTCCTTTTATCAAAGTCTCCTTCTGCCTGAAGTGATGCTGCAGCTGCAGCTGTACTGGGGAACTGAAGAACTGGCTAGATATATTTTGAAAAAATACCAAAAACAAAAACAAACAAACAAAAAGACTGGGTAGAGCTCAGTCGTTTCAGCAGGATACTGCATTAGCTTTCTTCCCCCAGAGGCTCTGTTTTCAGAATTTTGCCCTGGTTTCTACACCAAGGGATGCCTTAGCCTCCACATTGTTTGGCTGAATGGCAGGGTCTACTACACCTTAAAAGGAACAGGTGAGGACAGAAAACTACATTAGTGCTTCTTGGCACTATGTTTGGCAGTTGTTACCAGTCTTGCCATGACATAGCATCTGACACTTATCACAGTCACTAAAATATAAAGAAAGAAAAACCTGCTAAGGCTTGTTTGAAAGCAAGTTTGCCAGTCACTTTAATATCACTATGCTTTTCCAGCTTGCAGCCCCACCACCGCCATTCTCTTCTTTCTTGTATGGCATGGTTCCTTCCCTCAGTACCCAGAAGGCACTCCTTATATCGAGTTGCACTTCCCTTGGGCAGAGATGTGCTAACGTTGCGCTGACTCAGGGATGCGAGGCAGACTGTAAGCAGCAGTTTCAGCTTGCCAGCTTTGACCAGCACATACCATACATTTGCCGATAGACAGACGTAAGCACAATCTTCTACACATCGATTCCAGTGCCTGGGTAATGCAGAGTCGGCTGTGGCTGGGGACTTGCACAATGCAATGCAGCATGTGCGTGTAGATGCATGAATGGTATAAAGGAAGACTTTGTACTCCCAAAGCTTGGGTCAGCTGTGTGCCAAGCCAGGGCCCATTCCCCAGTGTAACTCAGAACAAACTGGAGACTGCTACAATTAATACTGACCACCAGCAGCCCCAGGGCGTGGTTAAAGGCATTGGGAATCAGAGAGGCATAAGGAAGCTCCTTTCCCCAGTCACTCCCCACTACTCTGGCCCCCTACACTATGACAATTCTATGCCACCAAAGGATTCCCCTATATATGGTCTTCACAGTATGTCCTAAAAACTAACCGATTCAGCATACTGCAGGCCAAGTTGGGCAGGGAGTAAGTTTCAGCCAAAGAGCCTTCATGGCAGCAGCCCCCTCTCTTTAATAATGAGAGAAGTTCCCCGACATGCTGCTGCTAACCAGACCTGAGGCTGTATCCCAGGGGGCTAGACAACAGTTTTCATGCAGGCATGTGCCAAGCTACTTAGAGCTTTCTGGGCCTGACCCAGAACCCATTGAGGTACCTGGGAGTCTTTCAACTGATGCCGCAGGAATTTGGATCAGGCCCCAAAAACAAAAGCAAAAACCTTAAACTCTGCCTGGAAACTAATAGACTAGTGAATACGCCAGAGCATTGGTGTCATGTGCACATAGCAAGATCCTGCACTTACTAAGCAAGCTGCTGCACTCTGCACCAGTGTCAACTTCCCAGTGGATTTAAAGTCAAGCTCCTTTACTGTATTACAGTTGTCTACTCCTCAGATGACAAAGACATGGATCCAGTAGCAAAGTCCATATGCAAAAGGAAAGGTCATAACCCTCCTAACCAGGAACAGATGGGGAAAAAAGGACAAAATCAACAAAGGAACCAACCTCCCGTGTATAGTAATGGGTGTCCATTTTCTGAGCCAATCATACTAAACAAAGCAAAAATCTTTATTCTCCTCACCAAATGGGACAAAATGATGACAAAATGGCCTCAAAGATGCTTTAATCAGCAGGACAAGTCAAGCCTTTTATTCCTTTGTATACACCAGTCAATGGAAAGTTATTGCTTAATTAGCCCCCTTGAATGAATACCCAATAATTAATAAACCCATATACTGTACCCCAAGGCTTTGAGTTTAAGAAGTCTCCTCTGTTCAAGTATGAAATACGAAAACATGCTGAACTAATGGGAAATATTTCCGGTAGAAGGCAAACCAATTAGGATTAGTGAATTCCATTTCATTTAAAGTTCCAAGATAGAGAGGTAATTTATCTAGTAAATTAATAGTGTTAGTGGCTTTCCTAATATATTAGCAAGTCTTTCACATCATATTAGTGAAAACCAAGCTGGCTAATACAATAAGAGACTTATTATAAAGGTATGAAGGTTACTAATGTGATAAGATTTTTGCGTCCATTTAGTGTTAAAGGAACACGTTTCTAAAATGGAATTTTATGTATATTTATATAATTCCATAATACACAGCAATCACTATGTGTTTTATTTTAACAAAGTAATAATTCTCCTCCTAAATTTGCACTTAGTGAGAGTGTTAGATCTCTCCATACAACACTGTGTGTGTGTGTATGTAGTAGTGACCCATATTAGCTCGTCTGGGCTACACTGTGTTTAGAACAAAGTGGTTTTCCATTTTCCTAACCTTGGGATCAACTAGAGACTGGCTCAGCTAGAAATAGCAGTCTAAAGGCAAAACAATTACTGTACATAGAAACTGCCATATTCCATCAAGCCAGTAGCCCATCTAATCCAATACCTTGTCTTCACCACTTACCAGTACCCACCTGCTTCTGAGGAAGATCTGTGCTGTAGACATTTATTAAATAATCTGTTCATAGGGAATGTTTCTTCTTAACCTCCTTCAGCTAGAGATTGGGTTATGCTATGAAGCAGGAAGGATTATACCCCTTCCCAAACTCTTGGTTTTTTTAATCCTCACTATAGTAATAGTAACCCATAAAATGCCCAATCCTTTTCTGAATCCTGCAAGGTTCTTTGTCTCATCTGGTGACAATAAGTTCCACAGGCAACCTCAACCTGTCCATTATGTAAACACTTTTAAAGTATTTTAAATTTGCTGCATTTCCCCTTACATTAATAGAAATCATGTGAGCACAAGCTTTTTCTGTGAGAGATTTCAGTTACTTCCCATTTCTTTTTAGGTGGCCAGTACTGGAAGAACAGTTTTACTTCTGCTTATTATCCTGACTGGTACTAAGGTTGCATAGCAGGTCACAGAACTGGAGAAAAGAACAAAACATTGGAAAGCTCAAAAGAGCCTTTGCCTATGTTTGGTTGGAGGGCACAGACAAAGGTTCAGATCGTATCATATATAATCTTGCCCATCCTTATTAACAGGAAGAGCATTTGCCTGTATACTTGGCCTTGTACAGTACTTAAGTTCTACTGCTGAACCTGTGGAGTCTGTGGCTATTATACTTGGAAATAAAGCTTTCAGAAGCTCATAAACCCCTTTTTATGGCGTTTGCAGTTGGGGTTTACAGAAGAATCAGAAATGTACACACAGGTGCTTAAAGATCAATTGTATTAAAGAATAAAATTGGTGCTATTTTTCACCTTTAAAGTTCCTGCAAGAGTAGCTTTCCTAGACAGATTGAATTAGTAAGGTAGAAACAGATGCAGTCAATTGTCCATCGTTCAAGCAGAGATACGGTTTATAAAGAGTGATCACAATCAAGGGGGTTGCTAATGTGGGAAGATATATTCCTATTCATTCCATAGGAATCAGTGCTGTAAACTGACTGGATGAATTTTATTTCCCAAAGTCCCTGGAAATCCTGAAAATTTGGTATTTTTTGAATTATTTTTTGTTGCTTCACCCATATAAAAGTCACAATACTGTATCCTATGCAGCACTCTGAATCTCTGCCTGACTTTGCAATACATACAATACCAGACCTTCAAGCCAACACACAGACAGAAGAAAATGGAAAGTTCAGAGTGGATTGCGAAAGTGGTGAGAAATGGGAGAGGATTTATAAATGAGAAATGGCAAAGATTAGGATTATTCCACCTGGGAAGGAGAAATGGATCTGGCCTCTTTTTAACCCTGTCCCCATAAAATAAGAACAAGGGAACACTCAATAAAATGAGAGGTCAATCTATTTAGGAACAAAAAAAATAAGATATGTTTTTATGCAGCAGAAACAACCTGTGAGATTCACTGTTCAGCAAGTCATCAAGACAATTACTTTGGTGGATTTAATAAAAGACCTAATACTTCGGTGACCATTTACAGCATCAGAACAATAGCGTTGTGAGCAGACATAATTATATGAGTAACTCACCTCACGCTTCAGGGTATAAACTTATTGCCTACATGGGTCAGAAAGAAATCCAAACCCAATATACACCTTGTGCAATATTGAACAATTAGCTAGATGTATGATGGGGTTGGTTTTTATTTTAGTTTGTTTTTGCCTTTCTTTGAAGCATCAGTTACTGGTCATTTCTGGATGAGGGTGTAGCACCAAATGGACTCACGAACTAATCTAATCTAGTAACTCTTAAACGAGGGGACTCTTGTTGAGCAGTGAGAACTCTGAGCAGGGAGGCCAATCGCTGAATGAGCTTGGAAAATGTAGCATCTCCCTCTCCCTAGTAGTTGCCTCTCTACATTAGTTTGAGTGCACTGCAGAGAACCTGCTGGCCTGAGAGTTCTTACTCTTCAAGGTTAACAGAGGATTCCAGTCTTCAGGGCTGTCAAGCCTCTACTTTCATAAACACTAAATTCACATATGATTGTAAATTATTTTAAAAGTCAAGGAATAGGGTAGGACAAGGGAACAGAGGCAGCAGAAGGGAGTGAAAGGAGGAAACGAGAGGAGAAATCTAAGCAGAACCAGACTTGTGCAGGGCCTTGAAAGTGAGAACCAGAAGCTAGATCTGCTTGTGAAGACGTGAGGAGGAGGAAAAAAAAGGTAGAAATTGAATAGGATACACTGATATTGTCAGTCTGGATTATAGGGAGGTTGGTGGAGTAGCAGAAAGTGATGAGGAAGAGTAGAGGACTCTTAGGCTATATCTACACTACTATGGCATCGATGCTATGGCAATCAATGCACTGGGGATTGATTTAGCGGGTCTATATCGCAGAATGCTCTCCAGTCGACCCCAGTACTCCACCGGGAACAAGGGAAGTAAGGTAAATCGACGGGAGTGTGTTTCCCATCGACCCAGCACAGTGTAGACACCGCAGTAAGTCGACCTAAGCTACGTCGACTCCAGCTACGTTATTCACATAGCTGGATTTGTGTAACTTAGATCGACTTACCGCGGTAGTGTAGACATAACCTTAGAGGAAAGATGAGGAGTTTTCACACTGATGAGCTGGAGTTGGCAATAAGACCCTTGGAATGAGAGAGTCAAAGAGGCAAGACTGGATCGAGGGATTGGGGACATAGATGAAGAGTTACTCTGGGTGTAACACATGTAGAGATAGTAGTTGAAGACATGAGACAAGGGCTGTAGAGAAACCAAACTCTGAGGGACTCAACAGAAGGTAGTTCGGGGAACAACCACCAACAGAGATGCTGAATGAGCAACTGGAGAAGTAGGAAGATAACCAGAGAGCAAAGAATTGTGAAAACCTTAAGAAGAGGAATTGACTGACTCAAAAGATAGAGGTGAATGAGGATAGTGGTCAAAGAAACAAGTGTCAGCGTGGATTGGTGTGGGAAGGAATGGGAGGACAGAAAGAATGAGCACAGTTATAGCAAATCATATGATGATTTGATAGGGGAAATTCAGAAATTCAGAGGTCAAAGGGAAAGCAGTGCGTGGTGAACAATGGGTCAAAGGATCTTGTTATTTTGCTTTTCAAGCTGTTGATTTAGCAGATGCTGATGACAGACAATCCAGGAAATTCCCGTTGTATTAACCTCTAACACTGATGTAAAAATAGGCATAAACCTGTGTTTGTGATTATTAATGGAGTGTGAAAAAGATACTTAAATGAGGCCTAGTTTACTTTTGCTTTCTATGCCTCACTTCTGCCTCCAGAAGCTCCTGTTCAATCTCCTTGAAAAATCTTTTAGGCTTTGCTGCCACCATTTTATCGGTTCTCCTGCATTATGTTAGACATGTCCTCAGAGGCCTGGTCTACACTAGGGGGGGTCGATGTAAGATACGCAACTTCAGCTACGTGACTAGCATAGCTGAAGTCAAAGTATCTCATTTTGACTTACCTCCTGTCCTCACGGCGCGTGATTGACGGCCGCGGCTTCCCCTGTCGACTCTGCTACCACTGCTCACTCTGGTGGAGTTCCGGAGTTGACGGGAGCGCATTCGGGGATCAATATATCACGTCTAGATGAGATGCGATATATCGATCCCCGATAAACCGATCGCTATCTGCCAATCTGGCGGGTAGTGTAGACATACCCACAGCGTGGTGGGTTTTGGACCTCTGCAGATTCCTTGGGGTGCTGCATTAGTCCAATCCTGCATGCAGGTTTCCACTCCTGTGAGTATTTGACCTGCTACATGAAGCACAACTATAGAATGGCTGCACTTAACGTTTTTACTGGTGCTAAAGGTATGCACCATTATATGCAATACTAACACAAGAGCTTGTTGGAATAACTTTGATGGAACCTTCTTCCATCAGCTAATGCAATTCTGTCAAAATCAAAATGTTTCATGAAATCATGTTAATTTTGCAGAAATTTCATTTTAGAGAAAATTGGGAAAAACAGTCCCAACAATGCTGAACATTTCAACATTTTTTGGAATGAAAAGCTTTTTTGTTTTGTTTGTTTGAAACTACTTTATGTTTGAATTTTTTTAAAATGTGTATTCTATATTATAATTATAAAATAAAAAAGGTGAAATTGAAACAAAATTGCTTGATCAAAAATTTTCCTTAGAATTTTCTTTCACAGAGAATTTAGACATTTCTAGGTTTTGTTCCTTCTCAGAACAAAGACTGTCCAAATCTCAAATTGCTTAACAAAATGGACTTTCCATTCTCTGCACAGCTCCGCTTAGCACATACATAGTTTTACCTGTTTAAAATGCTTTACGAGCATTAATTCTTTAATCCTCACCTGTAGGATTGGTACACCAATGAGACAGGTAGATAAGAATTATTCCCACCATTTACAGATGGGAAAACTGAGGTACAGACTGATGAAGTGAATTGCCCATGGTTATGCAATGAGTTAATTCCAGAGATAGGATTAGAAATGCAGGACCTTCTCACACCCATCTCTCTGCTCATTCCAACTCTTGAACCAGTAAAAATTTTCAAAGCAGCAGTTACACAGACATGTGTAGGCCATGATCATTGGCTGCAAACCCTAGTGGGCTCCCCTTTCTCATGTTCTGGACTGGGAAGATCCTTTCCGTTCCCGGGTAACTATCATGTACCATCTCCCAGCTCCTTCTCTTTTAGTGTTAAAATCACTGTAAGTTGAGACATTTCCTTGTTGCTTTAGTTTTAATACAAGATTGATAAACTGGTTGTGTCAGAGGAATTTGTAAGACAAGTTCAGTTATTCTGTGATTTGATGTTATCTGATTGAGTTTGTTATAACTACCAGGAATAAGTCTGTTTATCTTCAAGGAATCTTATGTCATTTAACCACCACAGTGCAACTTCACATAAACTACTTCAATAGCTTGAATTATCTTATCATAAAATGCATTTAAAAAAATTCAACAACCTTCTTCCTATCTTGGTGACTCTGAAATGATAAATGTTCAGGAGTGATCTAAAGTAATACCTGCTGAATCCCAGAAACATCACTCGTTGCCTGAATAGCTGCATCTACTTGAAGATATCCAAAGACAACTTCCAGCTGACATAAACTTAACTCCTTTTCTTGTGGCCAGGTAGGGACACTACTTACAAACAGGTCTGAAGTTTTCACACTAAAATCCACACTCTGAAATCCACAGAGCCACAAGAAGGCAACTGTCAATCCTGATTGTTTTCTGGCCATACAACAGACACAGCCTGGGCAGCATTAGTGCAAGCTTCCACACACTATCTTGCTAATGTGCTTCATTCGTGACTTATCTGACTCACCTTGGCCTCTTTTTGAGGCTGCTGCAAACGCCATCTGTAGCAATGTATTTAGCAGTCTAGACAAAAGTCCACCGGGACCAGGTTTTAAGTCATTTCACACAGGCCACAAGACACTTGAAGCTCTTTGGTAGGGAAACTGAAGAGAATACTCATAATATGAAATGTTCTTGTATTTTCTAGTCCTGCCCTTTTCCAGCCTGGTCAGAAACACTCTAATCATGAAATATTTTGGTACTATTAAGTCAAAACCCAGCTGAAACCTGGAAGTTTGCAAAAGTGAAATCAACAAACAAGATAATGAATAAGCAAACTTTTTCAAATGTCCTCCCCCTCCCCCCAAAAAAGTTTGATTTGAGCTTGGAGCAAAGGTTTCCCCCACTTTTCTTCTTCTTCATCTTCTTCTTTGTGTGTGTGTGTGTGTGTGCACGCACACATGCACGCACAACAGTTCTTCATTCTTAATGTGCAGCATAGGTAGTAAGGAACCAACATTTATTGGATTTGCATGTCTGAACAATTTAAATCCGCTTCTGGTTAATCTTTTGAATATCCACAGAAGTCTTTTTAAAAACAGTAGGATCAAGGATACAAGTGTGGCAGGAGCAGGGTATTGGAGAAGATCATGCACACAGACAGAGTATGTTCCCACATTATAGTTTCTCTCCATACCGTGTATATATTAAATCTTGAAGGGCTGAATAGATCAATGAAGATGCAAACCCAAACCGAGGGAAAGAAGAATTTTAATACAAATCAAGCACAACCCCTGAAAATTTCCTGTCTTCATTTAACTTTCTCATTGCCAAATAATAACCTCTTAGGACGTCAGATGCCCAAATTAAACTCATTCGGTTAATTGGTGACTCACAAGTTAGCAAAGAAAAATAGCATTGTTACATTTGGCAATAAAATCTACATTGTGCCTGATTAAATGCCAAACACTGTCTGAAATTAACAGCAATTTGACACTACTATGGCTGAAACAACAGACGTTTAGGAGTGTTTCTAGCGCTCTCTTTTCCTCTTCAAAAGTTTACCGTTGGATTCCAACTGGATATCAGGGCTCTTCTGGACATGATATCAATCTATTGTGGGTTGGCAATCAGCACATGAGAGATACTGTAGCATTATGAGATATGGATAGCTGCTGAAGATATGCTGTAGTACAAACATGTAATGATGCCGTGAGCTGGCAAATCCATATGGCTGGAAAAATAAGGAGGAAGGTTTTTTGAACAAAATGGATACTCAGCAGTTTGCTTGAATTTAGATGTCCCAATCCCAGGTAACTCTTTTCTTTTTTGACATAATAGAAAAGATTTTTCTTAGTTTTGTTATTATCTTAGGGATGATCTGGCACATGTGACTGGAGATAGAGGGGATGTTTTCATATGGCGCTGTTTTCCTGCTGGAATTTGCCAGCCAGGGTCTAGAGGTCTAATCAAAACTAGTAATAATCAGTTCAGTCATCCCCTCTGAATTCATGTGCAGATTTTCTCTGTCCCACGCAGATGGGGAATGTTGCAGGGGTGGGAGGCAGAAGGAAGATCAGTTGCAAACAGTAGAACCACCCACTTCATGGAAGTAGTCCTAGTGAAGTGGGTAGACCTAGGGGAGTGTTGAGAGGAGATGCTCAAGTCCTGTGGGTAGTACTTAGCAACGTCTATACAGCCTGAATTCATGGCTTTTAGCAGGCCCCAGAATGTATGTGTAGGTTGTGGGGAGGAACCCCTGCTTCTCCCCCTGGTGTGGGGAGGAAGGGGATACTCTACCCATTGTTGGAAGAACTTAGTTGAACTCCATTGAGGAAGCTTACCTAGATTTCCTTCCTTGAACGCACACTGTCATGGGAGAAGGCACTCAGGCCCAAACAATTACTTTTCATCTTCTTGCTCAAAGTATTTCAAAAGCATTAATGAATTCAGCCAAATGCGACACCTCCCTTAGGCAGAAGAGTATTATCACCATTTTATAGAGGAGGAAGTGGAAGTGAGGAGACATACAGGCTAATGTTTTCAATGGCTACTTAAAGTGGGGCTCCTAATTCTGTACTTTGGCTCCTGAATCAGAGTGGCTGAATTTTCAGAGGTGCTGTGGGAAACAAACCAACCAGTTCCCATTGTAGATCTATCCACTCCTATTTAGGTCCCTAAGTATGCAATTAGGACATGCATTTAGTCATGCAGGTTTGAAACTGTTGGCCTACGTGATTTGCCCAAACGCTCAGAAGTCTGTAGCAGTGCCTAGAAATAAACCCTATGGTTCCTGAAGTCAAGTTCTGGGCTTTAACCAGAAAACTCTCTGCCTGCCATTTCTTAATTTATTTTTAATCAGTGATGGATGGAGTAAGGGCTGGATGGGCATGCACATTGGCCTGGATGACATTTCCCTGTTTCTCAAGTTTCTTATGCTCCAAAGAGGTCATCGGATTATTACGCTTCCTTCCAAAGATTTGTTCTCTGTCATTTAGATCTGCTGTTTCAGATTTTCTCTAGCCAAACTGTTTGGAGTGTCATCAGTACATCTATATGGAGTGTGAGAATATATTTGGAATGCATATTTCTAAGGGCCATTGGAGATGATTTTTACACAGGACAGAGAAAGTGACAATATATTTAGGAGTCATGAATGAAGCCACTGTGTTATTTCCATATCAGTAACTAAACAACTATAACATTTATATTACAATACTGGAGCCTGAGAGGGGACATGGATGAGCATTTATGTCACACTCCCTGTCAGTTCCTGGCCTGGGCTAGGGAAGCTAATGGTCCAACCTGTGGAACAAATTTGATGTGAATCCTGATCACGTGCCACCTGAGGCATGTTGTGCATATGCTAAGAAGACTGGCGCCTGGTACCCAACATCGCTGTGGGAAAGATACATTTAGAACAGTCATAATGTTCAGCCAACACATTGATGATGAAGGCTTAAGACAGTACAAATTATAAGGGAACGTGAAAGAAGCGATGCTCCCTTCAAGGATGCAACCTGTCTAAATACCTGGGAAAAGTTATTCCTAACTCTTTTCCAACTACAGAGACAATAAAAAGTCCCATAGAAGCTTCTTTGCTTGGATTAAAAGTCAACCTTTACAGCCCAGATTTTCACAGGTGCATTTGTCAGTCCTGGCTTGCATTCTTGCAGTGGAGGGACCACACACATGCAAAACTGTAGTTTTGAAAACCTGGAGTTCATTATTCAGGTTCACACATTTTTTTAAAATTTTTTTTACAGTTTTAGAGACTACGGAACTTTACTGCTAGGCCCATAATTTAGATTCCAAAACCTCAGAGCAAAAATTCTTTCCAGTCTGCATACTGGCCACCTTATCCTCAGTGCAGAACTACCCAGTACACACTCAAATTCTTCCATATGCAGCAGTGCTCACCTCAAGAGCCATGTCTAATAATAATAATTAAATCTAATAATCAAGAGAGTTGGAATCTTGGCTTCTATTTCTAGCTCAGCCACTCAATTATGTGTCCTTTGCCAAGTCACAACATGCTCGATCCTACCATGCACTGTGATGTGCCGAGTGTCCTTAAATCCCACAGACTATACTTGGGAAGTGAGAGTGCTCAGCATCTCAAAAGATCAAGCCCTTAACAGCTCTGGCGTGCCTCAGTTTACCCATCTGCCAAAGGGGAATTGCCTAGCTGGTGTGCGGTTATAATTATTTAAAATGCTTTAAGATACCTGGATGCAAAGGCATATAGAAGTGAAAAGTATAACTATACTATTTGCAGTACATATTAAGAGACTTTAGCAGGAATAGCAACGGAGAACTTTGTTCTGAACTATACATTTTGAATGGTACACAAACAGCTACTCAAGTTTGTTTTAAATGAGTTCTACAATAGCTTTCCATAACCATTTCTAAAGCTGGTTAATAAATATTCACAGTGTTCTCATATTGACCCTTTCCTTGCTGACACCTGTTGTGAATTAATAGTCCGCTGAAGTCAATAGAACTGTAGAATGTACATGGCATACCGCAGCATGGCAGGTGCCTTCACCTCCTCAGATGCTGGAATGCTCACCAGCTGTAGAAGCTTGGATTTAAGTGTGAAGGAGGCAAGCTGCATCTGCGCGTGCTGGATGGGGATGGTTCAAATTGCATATTGTTTCATTTTCCATGCTGCTTCTCCAAGTTAGCCTAGTCCTGGACTAGAATTTTTCCAGGGATAATGTATATGCTTGTCTTTCTTTTACAGTACTTATGAAATAGCACTATGTTGCTAAAGATTTCTATTCTATTCTACACCCATTACTGTGGTATCTGAGCCCTGAATATGCAGCGAGGGATTGGAACTGTGCCAACCATTAATTTTCCAAAAAATACTTTTTTAGTCATTAGGGAAAGATTGATGACTCTTCCAAGCTGCCATAATGCTTTTCTCAGTCTTGGGGAACACCTCGAGCCCCCACACCCAACTCTTTCAAAGAAACTGACAGCCTTTGCAGGAGTAGACAATGACTGTTACCTTCAAGGTTTGTTTCTGGTAAGGTGCAACGTTTTCTTTTCGGTTGACCAATGACCTTTACTCTTCACTCTTTTTCTGTAGGGCCTGCCTCCTTCCCCAGCCCTGAGTGCATCTCTTTGACTCCTTATGCCTATGCATCTGATAGAGCATCATTCGGTCATCATGTATGAGGTCCCTACAGCTATGGCTTGCAAAATAGGCTAACGAATGAGTAAAATCCAGTTTTAACATTATTCTTAATAGGAAAAGAAAACATTCTCCATTGTTTCAGGTTTAAAAGTGGGCACAAACATTTGCTTTTCCCAAGAGAGAGGAAGAAGTTAGCGTAGGGACAAGATATATTCTTCTTCTGGCTAGAGCAGAGGCCTTTGGGAATATGGTGGGTGTAGATGCATTTGCCTCAGTTTTGCAGAGGCATGCAAGAACATCTCACATTCACAGAGCTCTCACTATGAGGGCTGCCTTCATGACAGGTCATAAATAAGGACTTTGTGGCTTCACTCTAGCAACATGCAGCAGAAAGAGAGAGAGGCAGTAAAGGAGAAAATAACCATTTACATAGGAGACTGTCATAATTATATATTATGAGAAAAGGACTAGAAAAAATAATTAAGAGACTAAATGGTTATAACCCGCCGTGTTGTTGGTTAATATTTTTGACTGAGCAAAAATGAACCCTTAAAAATACTATAAAAGAAGTCAAGCTATCATTTAATATTACTTAGCGCTTCATGCAGCAGATTTTTCATACTCCCTACTTGAGCATACAAATTTTCCAGGATATCTGCATTTTTTTTCTTCTAGCAAATGGAAATACAGGCACAAATATGAGTTACTGCAATTGTAGTCACTTGATTTGCTCCTGCATACAAGTATCTAGTGGTGCAAGCACTCAGATTCAGATGTAAGATTCAATTAAAAAAATCAGGAGCAAATTTTGTCCCACAGTTGGGAGACCACCCTTCTAAAAATGTGTCCATGTAACTCCAAAGGACAGTACAAACTGGCATACACTAATACTCATGCTTTCTATAAGGTAGGTCACTATTATTATTCCCTTTTTAAAGAAGAAATTTAGCCCAGAAGAGTAAAGTGAATTGCTTCAGATTACAGAGCACTTAAATGGCAACGTCAGGATTAGAATTCAGGACTACCTGGCTTATCATCGGTGCTCAGACCAGTGCACTGATCCTGGGACTCCATTTTAACTTGCTTTTAAAATAATTAAAGGGACTGATGAACTTTGCACTGTTTTTGAAAAACCATCCAGATTTAGTGGATGCATTTCATATTTGTTAGCTCTAGTTTTGCCAGAAGGTCTTTCAGTCTCCTTGTCACTTTGCTCTATATGACCTAGCTAACACTAATATTTATTGCCCCCGTTTTCATTTAGCTCTTTGAAACCCAATCCACTTACTGACTGGAAAGCTCACACAATTTTACAGATAGCATCATTGCAGAAACTTGTTAGGAGCCTTTAATAAGCAAAATGAACACTGAAGCGTGGTTTGGGGCTGTTGTCATGTTTAGCTCCCAAATGATAGGAAGCAAAGTCATATCTGCTGATTCCTGCAACTCAAAATGTGTAGAACTAAAAATGTATGCAGTCTTGTTGTAGCCGGGTTGGTCCCAGAATACTAGAGAGACCAGATTGGTGAGATAATATCTTATATTGGACCAACTTCTGCTGCGGAGAGAGACAAGCTTTCGAGCCACACAGAGCTCTTCTTCAGGTCTGGGAAACATACTCAGAGCTATAGCTAGAAATGTTCAGAGTGGATATACACTTTGGTGGATATTGCTCCAGGATCTAAGTTAGTGTATGGTCCTCATTACCATAGTATCTGAATACTTCCCTCTCGCCCTCCAATCTTTAAAATAGTTTTTCTCACAACATCCCTATGCAATAGGGAAATGCCCATTTTATCTCTGTTTTGCAGATGATGAACCGACATCCAGAGAGACTTTCCCAAGGTCATATAGAAAGTAGTGGAACTGGGAAATGAACCCAGATCTTCCTAATCGCAAACTACTATCCTAACCACTGGCTCAACCTTTCTGACATGCAAAGAGATGACCATTTTGCCATTTGCTCGACTACAAGTATTTCAAACTGCAACATTCATATCAATCAGATAAACATACTCTATTTGTGGAAACCTTAAAAAAAAAAAAGACTCAGTATGATAAATAACCATGGAATGTTACAAATGCCATTAATATTGTTGTAATCTCTCTGCCCCTCACTGGGAGTGCGACCCTCATCTAAGGAAATGGAGCAAACTGTGAATAATGGGCCATTTCCTGATACACAAACATAGTAGCCCATCTTTTCCCTCAGATCTTCAGACCTCACCCTTTACCATAGTTTCCCCCCTCCCGCCCCCGCTTCTGAAGAAACACTTCAAGGTTTTTTTAGATAACAAAAGCCTGATCCAAAGCTCACTTAAGACAATGGGAGTCTTTTCACTCATTTTGGGTTAGGCCATTAGTTGGATGAATGTACTTTAAGCATAGGTGCTGGAACTAAGGATGCTGGGATTGCTGCCACATCCCCTGGCTTGAAATGGCTTCCATCATATACAGGGTTTACAGTTTGGTTCAATGGCTCTTAGCACCCCCACTATAAAAATTGTTCCAGCATCCTTGATTGTAAGGGAATCCGAGCTGCGTTCAGATATTTTAAGGATAGAGATTTTAAAAAGTTGTTGTCTTTCTTTTCAGAAGTGACAAAAAAAAGGGGCACTGTCATTAGAGCTGACTGACACAACTCTGTTTATATTCAGAGGTCTTTACAGGAAGAATAAATTCACTGTGTGAATGTTGAATAGTTACCTATAAGGAAGGCCACACTGTTTTTTTTTTCCCCCCTCATATTTTCCTCATTTTACATATAAGCAAAGGGCATCAAAACAACAGGTCTCTCCATATAAGACAGTTGTGTGAAGTTACAGTTCTCCTTTTAAAGCAAAGTGAAACCATATTGAAAACATGCACTATCTAGTTATCCAAGTCATAATGCCAAGGTTAAATCTGTTTCTATTTAGACAATGACTGGATGAGCATTTTTATTATGCTGCTACAACAATACTGTATGTGCACAAGTGGAAAATTCTCTCTCTCTTTAAATAAAAAAAAAAAAAAACTGTGGCAGGCCTATTTGGCACCTTTTTTATAAATACATGGCCTTAAATACAAAGTGACCTTTTCTCCATAACTCTGAACTTTTGGTGGCCTTCCTAGAAACAATTTAAGTATCCAAAAATAAACATCTACATAGAATAAGTATTAACCACAGGGACCTTTAAATATGAAGAAAATAGTCTCTGTTATATTGTTTCTTCTCTGCTAATGCAAATACCACCCCATGGGGTTAGAAAATGACTTGTTTTCAAGGCTTCAGAGTGTTTTGTGATGCTAGCTCTGCACAGACTGAACGGAGTGGTTCTGTTTTAAAAAAACAGAGCCTTAATCACTTTCAACTTTTCTAATTCTTCACATTCCTTCCTACGAAAATAACTGGTTGCCTTATAATGGCAGAAACATTTGGAGAGTAAAAGAAACAAACAAAAATAATCAATTTTCAAGGTTCTCTTGCAGATGGAAGGAGCTGTTTATGAAACATTTATTGTTCAGTTGCAGGGGAAAATCTTGTCATAATAGCAAAAGGGAAACCATGGAAATATTGGAAGGTTTTTTGCATAAAAATACTCTGCTCTACAATTCACTTTTCAAGCAAGAAAAAAGGAAAGATCCCATCCATTTCTTACCCAAGAAGTGTAGAGTTTTAAGCAATGCAGAATCACCAGCCAGAGATGACATTTTTCACACTAACATGTAAATCATCAGAATCGCAGAATAAAAACGATCATTGTGATGATACCTCCCATAAGGCTCTAAGGAAATATGCTTAGAATGTGTTTTATGCTACATATACCATGTAACATATCTCTGTAAAGGTTATGATCTACTGAATGTATTAATCCTATTTGCATGCATGTATCATTTTTGTATTCGATGTTATGAATGTTATGAATGTCGGCTGTGTACTGGCTTGATTTCTAGGGGTATGGCTACACTGGCACTTTACAGTGCTGCAACTTTCGCGCTCAAGGGTGTGAAAAAACACCCCCCCTGAGCGCTGCAAGATACAGCACTGTAAAGTCTCAGTGTAATCAGGGCGGCAGCGCGAGGATGTGGTTTACGTGCAGCGCTGCCGCTCCGACCACACTCGCACTGCGGCAGTGCTTTGAAATTCCAAGTGTAGCCATACCCCAAATAACCTTAGGGCTTGGCTACACTTGCAAGTTGCAGCGCTGGTGAGGGGGTTACAGCGCTGCAACTTACTCGGTGTCCACACTTACAAAGCTCAGCCAGCGCTGCAACTCCCTGGCTGCAGCGCTGGCTGTACTCCTGGTCT
>NC_133787.1:31376792-31405508 GCF_003597395.2 Chelonoidis abingdonii
CCCCTGGAAATTTCCACTACCTGCGTCTGACGAAGTGGGTATTCACCCACGAAAGCTCACGCTCCAAAACGTCTGTTAGTCTATAAGGTGCCACAGGATTCTCTGCTGCTTTTAAAGGACAATGGATCTTGGAATGCTCCAATCCACATAAGTTGACCTGAGGACTGTAAAGGTAGCATGTAAACAATGGATGCTACCTGTAAAAACTGAGAGTCATGCATGGACACGTGACTTGCCCAGGTGACTCCTAAACTCCAACATTTTCATGTGTGAAATGGAGCTGCTGTGGTATCAATAGTTTGCTGACAGAGGCACAGCAACCTATGAGAGAACTGCTATGCCTAGAATTAGATGGTGTCAATGCACTGTATTCGTCACACTTTCATGTGCTTAAAGGAGGTGTCAGAGCTTACCAAGACAGGTCTTTTAGCATTAGCAATGTGGACTGTAGTGGAGGGGATGGGAGAAAAATGGAAGGGGCCATAATTAAGCAGTTGTTTTTTTCTTTCATCTTGGCTAGGTTGTTACAGACTAGAAAAAGCTTCTGATTAAAAACTTATGAATTTATCAGATTCTATTGACTATGCTTCTAATCATATCCAATCATTTCTTTAAAATGCTCAGTGTGCTGTCCATGAAGTTGGAGGTGGGGGGCTCCCCCCCATCCCAGGCTCCAACCTGAGCCCAAACATCTACAATGCTGTTGTATAGCTCTGAGCATAAGCACAAGTCAGCTGACACGGGCCCAGCCATGGGTGTTCTGCTGCAGTGTAGATGTACCCTGTGATCTTATGCTTTAGTTGGGGTTTCAGAGCCTGGGCTATAGCCTGAGTCAGAATATTTACACTGCTACTTTTAGCCCCACAGCCTAAGTGAATTGACCTGGAATCTGAGACTCATTGCCACAGGTCTTTCATTGAAGGTCAACACAGCCTCAGTGAATCTGTGAATGAGCAAGGAATAGAGCAGGTATCTCTTGACTCTCGGTCTTGCATGTTAGCTACAGGACCAACCTTCTCCTACTCTGGACATACAGGGTGGGAATTTTCAAAAGCCCCCAAACAATGGCTTACCCCCGGTCCCACTGAAGTTAATGCTAACACTTCCATGGCCGAATAGGAGTAAAGTTTGAAAATCCCATCAATTGAGTTTATTGAGCAATGCGGTTCCTCAGAGTGGCCTAATCTATGGGATCAAATGATTCTCTAGTTGTCTTTACTCTCAGAATAATTATTGTATCTATTTTTCAGTTGTTTCCCTTTGTCCCTATCTTATTATGAGCTGGTATATTTTCATAGTGGTTTTACGTATTTTCAAACATTGTGGCCAACAACCTTGAGGCTATAGTTATTTTTAAAGAATTCTGCAATTTTCACTCTGAGTTTTTAAAATGTACATTTTATTATGACAGTCCTGTTCCTCCAGCCTAAATAACAGCTTCTCTATAAAGTTCCAACAGATCATTACTGAACATTAGGGTTTGCTTCTTTGATCAAATCACACTATGATAAGACTAAATTTGAATGCAGCCAGCTACAGCTTCTCTTTAATATCATTCCTATAAAATGATATTTAAATTTGTCATTTTGCTAAACATGATTTTCATAATCTATTGCCTGGGAAATCACTGTAGGGTCAGAGTGTAATTGGCTATCACTGCTTAGATAGAAGAAAGAGGGTTTGGGTTGTTTTTTAAGCAAAGCTATACAAAATTTAAACAAAATAAATACGGAACTGGAGTGTTGACTCTACTTCAGCATCCATCCCTTATTTAACAGCAGATTAAAGATCTTCTCTGAAGTGAAGGTTCCACATAAACACCATTTGTATTGGGATTTGCAGTATTGTAGCCGTGTTGGTCCCGGGATATTAGAGAGGCAAAGTGGATCTGAAAAAGAACTCTGTAAGTGTGTCTCTTCCACAAACAGACATTGCCCCAGTGAAAAATATTACCTCCCCTACCTACATGTACATGCTATTGGGCCCTGATTTAGCAGAGCACATAATCACATGCTTAATTTTAAGCATGTGAATAGTGCCCCTGACTTCAGTTTAACAAAGTTATATGGCTTCGGGGGACTAGTCACATGTTTAAAGTTAAGGAGGAACTTAAGTGCTTTGCAGAATTGCGGGGCCCTAATTACTTTCTTATACATGTTAAGTGAGAGTCAGGATAATTTTATTTAACAGTCTTAAGGAAATCTATAAGGGCCAGATCCACAGCTGGTATAAATTGGCAGAGCTACCTGTAAGTCTCTGGAGCTTTGCCAGTTTACACCAGCTGAAAATCTGGCAGTTAAATCTCTATAGATGTTTTTCTTGCATCTTTCCCATCACTTTTTTATTGCTATTTACCACTTATGAGCTTGATCCTACAATCCTTATGGTGGCATAACTTCCGCCTCCCATCAGAGTGTTGCTGGCATAAGGACTAGATGATCAAGCCCTTAATTGATTGAATAGCTTCTATAATGTAGAGGACTAAATGGTACATAGATTTCTTGAAATTTGTGTACAGCTCTGCGGTTGTTGTTAAGTACCCTACTAAACCAAATAGTCAGAACTGAAGGAGTCATTCTGTTTAGCTGGGTATGACACTTTTTACTGTCATGGTCTTTACAGTTTAATGGGAAGATTTTTGTTAGCTCCATAAATTGTTCCATCACTGAGCGGGCAGAAGGCATGTAAGGAGCAAAGGGTTTTTATTGTCTTCTCTTTAGGATTTTATTTTAAAATAATCCCCCCCCCATATTTTTAAAATGTAAATCTCTACTAATTTTAAGTGAGGCAGCGAGGGGGGCATTGCTGCTTAGACAGCTTCCCTGCAAAGAGATATTATGGGGTGATGTCACCGTGTAACTTCATTGATAGCAATGGGTTGCTGTGATGAGATAGGGGAATTTGGCCCTAATTGTTCTTTCTTTGTTTTATAGGCCTCACTTTTCAAGTTATTTTACTTTTGGGTCATTCGAAGTTTATGGTTTTAATAAGAACTGAGGTTACAACTGAAACAGATTTTTTCAAAATAACACTATGGATTTTGAATAACTCCCTCTTGTAAGGGTAGATGGTGACTCAAATCCCCCAGGCAAGGGAGTAAGAACATCCGTTACCCCCAAACATGAGCTACCCAGGTTCCCAGATGGGTAGAAAAGGATGGATGTTGTATGCCTACTGTCTGCCTTGCCTCCCCACAGCATATGGACAGGGAACAGAGTAACCACATTCACTTGTGATCCTGAACAACTCAGAGCTGATAGAAGCAGTGGCAAATTACTGCCCACTGGAAGAAGGGGAAAACGGAGGGAATTATGACTACGAATCATCATGCCTCCCAGGGATACTCCTGAGGTGATGCAGCTTGTATACTGCCCCTTACTCAGAGATGTGCCTAAAGGCATGGGCTAGTCCTTATAATTTCTATAGTTTCTTTTGCAGGATCATGTATAAAATTCAATAATCAGCTAAATAAGCTAATTGCTGATATTCAATTAAATAAATCATCATCATCATCATCATCAAGGTATTCACACAGCTCCAAATATGTATTCAAATAAAGCATGTTCCTTATTGAACACATCCAATACTGAACTTTCCAGATTCAATATAAATAATTAGACCTGTCTCTCTTTAGACAAATTATCAGTGGGGAAAGCTTTAAAAAATATTTTCTTGTGAAATACAGTGCTATTTCTTTAAATAAAGAACTCTGGCAGCACCGTGAGGCCGTTAGCTTAGCACCATTAATACAGAATACAGTCTATCAGCATTTACTGAACTCTCTGTGACCCATGTGGAAAGTAACTACTTTAGCTTATACTTATGAAAAATATTAATAAAATGCTACTGAAATGTAAGCATAGTTCATGGTAAATGTTAAATCTGAGCAATATTGCCAACCCTGTGGAGAATTTTTCCAAAGATAGGGGAACCACTTACTTTTCAGGGGAACCAGAAGAGCTGAAATGGAGGATTTTCAAAATATTTCTTGCAAACTGGTTTGTACACACAGAACCCTCTCCTTTGTGTGCTATGCGTCCTACTATCTGCAGAAGTCTTCTCTCAAAATGGGCTCACATTCCAGAGACTGAAGTTTGACAGTACTACAACAGAGTTACCAAGCTAGCTACGTGAAAGAGTGTTCCTTACTTTGGTCAGCCTCTAAAGGCTGTGGCTCCTTCCATAAGGGATGGACTCCTGTCTCAAAAAAGTATTTTATGAAAGTTCAGGAGTGAGTCTATTCTGGCTGACTCTTGGGGAGAGGAAAACAGAGAGCGAGAGGTCCTTTTGCTTTTAGGACTTGTGTGTGCATCATTGTTTTGGGGATTGTGCCTGTTTCTTATAGCTCTATAATAACTAGCCCATGATGTCATATAATAGGGCTCACATATTGAATGAATAACTTAAGTAGTTTTGAGATGCAAGGAGTAGGGCATTTACTTCTGAGAACCCAGAGGTAATCACATGAGACAAAATGTGCATTCACCTTTCACATGCATAGGTTGTCATATGTTTCATGGGTATATTAAGGTACAGTGGCTGATCATGTGCTAATCAGGAAGGGATAGTATAGTTAAAACACAGCCATAGTGGTCATATGCACATCTCAGCCACTATACAATTAATCTTCCACCATATGAAGGCATCCACTCTGCAAAGCCCTTGGTGTTAGGGCCAGTGCCAATAAGTGCCTCATCTCATCCATGCTTCCTATATGTTTGACCAGTGCCTCGCACAATGGGAACCTGACTATGATTGTGGCCTTTGGCTACTAATGTAATAAACCAGTGGCATATTAGTACATCACAGGACCCCCTCCCTGGCGCATGTAAATTAATTGGCACTTGTCTCATCATATAGGTGGTACATAACAGGTTCATCATGCATGTGAGTGAGGGAAGCCAAAACTGAGCTCACTTTGATTCATACTTTCCCGTAAAAATATGATGTGAACATTCAGGGCCAAATTTATACACAGCTCAGAAGTGGCCACTGAGTTGCCCACTGCAGTCTGTGTGTGCAGTTCATCATATTGACCAAATTGGGTGCTTTGCACATCTAAAAACCCCATACTTTCAATCTGGGTAACTGGGCTTTCATTCGGCTACCTGACTTGTGCATGCACAGCCAATTTTGTGCATGCAGTTAGTTTGCACAAAACTCTGAAAGCAAATTCACCAGCAGGAGACTGAACATAAATACATTTGTGCACTTAACATCCATGAAGAGTGAAATGGTTGTCATGTGTCTAGGTCCTCTCTCTGAGAGACAGACCATCCACCAGTTTGGAGGAGGCCCACCAGTGGAAGCTGAACTTAGTGACATTTCAGTGAGAAACAGACAGCACATTGCTAGGGCTGCTAGCTGGGTACCATAGCTACAGAATTGCTCAATTTGTTCACCACTTCAATGAAATTCTTACAAAAATACCACCAGATTTTTGGCTAACAGTAAGAAAGTTACCCAAGCCAGTGTGACAACCGTTTAAGAGGCCTAACCTCTGTCATACGGTTTTCATTTTATTTATAGACTATACAAACACAATAGCCACAAACACATGTTACGGGCTGCTTGGGACTCATTAGTGAGGTGAATTAGCACTGTAGCCTGACCTGTTGACAAGCTTAACCTTTAACCTCCCATGCACTGGAGATTGCAATTTGTAAGCCATTCTTGTCATGAGTAGCTGAAAAATATGCTTATTTACTTGTGTGAAGCCATAAATGAAATAGGCTGGGTGAGCTCAGCTTACTTCCCAGTTCATAGTTCATGACACAAAACCACTAACACATGTTCCGCAAGTGATTCAGCATGGGGATTGAATGCTACTGCACGATAACCCAGCTTCACTCTGTAGAGAAACAAGAGTTTATTTTTATCTGGAATGAAAAGGTGAGAAATCAAGGCGGCTTCTTTCTAAGTAACCTCCTACTACGATTTCAAGAAACTGGATGGACCTTGAAAATAGTGGATCAGGTATTTGCAAACGCTCTTTTAAAGTTCAACATGAATTTAAAGCTTAAGAGACTGAAATCCTCTATGTATCAGTATCCATAATATATCTGTCATGATAGTGAAGGCTCTCATGCTGTTCCATCAGTATGCCTCACCCTGGCCTGGAAGGACCATCTGTAGGAGTGAGAGGATAATTCAGTCATTCCACTATCAGCCTTTCTGTTGAGGCTGGTGCCAGTTAGGATGATGGGGCTTTCTAGTGATGAGGTAAAAAATGGTATCTCCCACTGGTAGTTCTATCACTTTAGTCAGTTTTGTAACTCTTTTACTTTAATACAGTGTGACTAATTATTATGATTTTATTGTATCATAATATTTGGGGGTTTTGTTAAAGCACCAGCTCCTGGAGTCAAGTGATTACATAAGGATCTCAGCTTTCATTTAAAAAAATAACCCATAAGGTGTGTCTATACAGCAAATAGAACCCGCAACTAGCCTGTGCCAGCTGACTTGGGCTCATGGGACTTGGGCTGTCGGGCTGTTTAATTGCTATGTAGACTTCCAGGCTCTAGGACCCTATGGGGTGGGAATGTCTCAAAGCTCAGGGTCCAGCCTCAGCCTGGAAGTCTATACAGCAATGAAATAACCCTGCAGCCTGAAGTCCATGGGGCTGAGTCAGCTGGCAAGAGCCAGTCACGGGTTCTTTTTCTGTGTAGACATAGAAAATATGTCTAGCCCTCATGGCCTCGAAGAAAAACCTTGAAAACATGAGGTGAATATACCCTAAAGTCTGAAAAAACTGAAGACAAAGGAAAAAAAAGTAAAAATGTATTATTTTTCTAAAAAAAAAACCCTCAAGGTTTTGAGCCAATGTGATGATTTTTGGGGGTCTGACTCATGACTTGTGAATGCTCAAGGTTGGCAATACTATAACATATGTAGTAGAATGATCATTTCAGGTTTTTGCATATTAGGTTTGTTCAAGCCTACCAAATGAATGCAAAAACTTGTAGAGTCCTCAGGTTCAGCAAACTTGGTATTGTGCTGCAATGTTGGCAGTCAAGCACGGACTCCCAGCTTGTTGGCTCCTCCAGTCTGACCTCATGATAGGGTGACTAGATAACAAGTGTGAAAAATCAGGACAGGAAGTGTGTGTGGGAGGGAGTAATAGATGCCTATAAGAAAACCCCCAAAATATCAGTACTTTTCCTATAAAATTGGGACATCTGGTCACCCTACCTCATGACCATAGATGGACTTGGGTTGTGAAGTTTGGATCTGAACCCAAACTTTCCACAAATTTGGGATTGTTCAGATTCAAAGTCCGACAATGACTGATGAGAAAAGGAGACCAGAGTCACAAATTTGAGATTAAGGTCAGCATTTGAACTTTTCTCCAAATACAGGATAATTGGATCTGGAGTTTGAGTTCTGGCCCATCTCTAATCATGATGCAAATGTGATCACATCTCACCTAGCTTGCTAAATAAGCTAGAACCAGAATTTATGGGTTGGTGGTCCCTCCCTTGGTATTTACACAGTTATGTGTGCATGGGCACACACATATACAACATCCCTCAATCAGTAAATCAATCACACCGATGTTGAAATATCTTCCAGGAAGTGGACTCTATGGTGTTATCTATGATTTCTGTTTTTTCATCTTTGGTTCATGTTTGACAATTCTCTTTTCTTTCAGGACATGGAAATCAAAAACCACAGGCAATATATATTTTCCATATTCTGTGAAGGAAATAGCAGACAAAAAGCTTTTTCTCGCTCTTACTTTAGGAGATTTACATTATCCAGAAAAGCACGAAAGCCTTAGATGAGCCAGGAAAGGTTTTGAGAAGAGTGTGGGGGAGCAGCATATAGCATATATTGTTCTGTTTTCATTGTTCCGATAAACATACCACAGGCAGCTGTAGCCGACAAGTTTTAGGTTCAAATGCGACACAATCCCTGGGATATCTCAGAGTATATGAAAGGATGACACGATTAGCAATGAAGAACAGCTCTGAGCCGAGTACGGAAATACTGGCTTTACTTTACACATCTTAGACTCCTGACTTCAGGTTAGTGCTGAAATTCTGCTTTAATTTATTTTTTTAAATTATGGCTAAAAAGGCACATATTCTCATTAAAACACATTTAAAAATATCAACACCATCTTTCTAGACTGAGTGACAAAGTGATCAACATCAACCACAACCAAATCCCTAACTGTACACCCAAACTCTAACAATAGGCTCAAGGAATAGGAACAAGTCATGCTGAAAAGTTTCAAAGAAGTCTTTATTTTTAACATAGAGAATAGTGTCTTGTCCAATCTCATTGCGACACTTACTCATACCACCTTCTACAGCATTTAAAGGCAGGTTCATCAGTGGTGGATATCACAGTGATACACAATCTTCCAGTTAATGCTAGGGTCATAGTCACTGGTAATAACTCAAAAAGCAGCACGTCTTTGAAGGGAACATTTCCCCACTCCTCTTCCCCACCAGTAGAAATCTAAATGCTCTGCAACCGGAGGCTTGCAAGAATTACATTTTGGGTTTTGCGGTCATTTTGGGTTGGTGCGAACATGACAAATGGCACATTTTAATTTCAACTATTGCTCACTCAGATAGGCAGTAATTCATTCAAGCAGATAATAAATCCGATCAGGCAACAGCTCACAGTCTGAAGTGTGGCAGCAAACTCTTTAGCACCAAAATAAATATGTGCATGAACTTCCTCCATAAATTGTCTTCAGTGAGGCAGACGAGAACCAGCGAGAGTTTCAAAGTTGGCTTCTGGCTTTTCAGTTGCCCATATGCAGCAGGGTGAGTCAGTGGGGAGGTCTTGCCTCTGAAGCTAGCCTAGGGACCTGGTCCTGCAGCCACTGAAGTCAATGGTTGGTTTATCTTCAGTGAGAGCAGGGTTGGGTCTTCAGTCACTATGTGGTTTTTTTTTAAAAAGTAATTACCTTTATTTAGAACAAGTAAGTGGATTGCATGGATTGAACTGAAATAAATGCAGATGTGCAATGTAAGTCTAGGCACATGTAAGGTGGGGGAGGGTCTAAATGGCCCTGATCCTCAGCTACCGCTAAGGAATGCTCAGTGAACCTGAGGATGGAGAGCATAAAAGTGGCTTCATTTGCACCCTGTTGAGTGTGGACTCCATTGGGCTGACCTAGCTCCTGGTACAAATTAGTGCAACTCGATATTTACTTTGTTTTGTACCAACTGCCTGTGTCCTCAGGGGGCCTGTTGTGGCAGAAGTGATAACACTGACCCCAGCATTGTCCTCTTTCCCTTGTCTATGCCTGCCTGCATAAAGTATGTATTCAACAGAGCCAGGATTTCATAGAGATTTTATTTCCTTAGCACTACACAGTGCAGTGGGTCTCTATTGTGGTTAGAAATTAAAAACAGTTTTGAAGGGTGACTAGCAGGTAATTTAGGACTTTTTTAATATTAAAAATTCTAAGACTCCTAACATGAATAGAAATATTTTCAGACATTTTAAAATGTTAAAGGACACCCAGTTATAAACCACATAAAACTTTCCCTGCAGTGTAAGAGATCCAAAGGCCCAGATTCTCAAAGGTATTTTAGGTGCCCAACTCCCATTCAAATACAAGGCAGTTAGGCTCCCAGCTACCTTTGAGGATCTGGGCCAAACATGGTCTCGTGCAGGCAACGAGAAAGTGAAACTGGTCTGTTCATACTGAACGACGTGGAAAATGGAGAAAAATACATTCAAATGTTTAGAACAGGGGTCGGCAACCTTTCAGAAGTGGTGTGCCGAGTCTTCCATTTACTGACTCTAATTTAAGGTTTTGTGTGCCGGTAATACATTTTAACCTTTTTAGACTGTCTCTTTCTATAAGTCTATAATATATAACTAAACTGTTGTTGTATGTAAAGTAAACAAGTTTTTAAAAATGTTTAAGAAGCTTCATTTAAAATTAAATTAAAATGCAGAGCCCCCCGGACTGGTGGCCAGGACACAGGCAGTGTGAGTGCCACTGAAAATCAGCTTGAGTGCCGCCTTCGGCACGTGTGCCATAGGTTGCCTACACCTGGTTTAGATCTACATGTTACATATTTTAATTAAGTAACTGAGATAAATACATGTTTTATAGGATTGTTCTCTTGACAGTGTTACTCTAATTTTTTCAAAACAAAATAATCAGTAAATTATTGCATTGCCTCTATATTAGAAATGCTACTTCCACTGTGCAACAACGTTATCATACCCTGCAGTACTTTTGCAGGCTTTAGGCAATTCTTTATTGCTTTAGCCATTTGTTGTTTGCAAATGACACCAGCCTTGCTAGTAATTGTATCATTCCATCACTGAGCAGTGTTGTTGCAAAGCAAAGCAAGGAAAGGCTGAGGTCTCATTTGTATAAGGTCACTCCCTCACTTCTGGCTTTTCTTGTCAGTGGGGTCCAGTTGCTCTTGCTTTCCTATCAGGGCCCAAAGCCCCTTCTCTGATCATGTTGTATATTCTCTAATGAACAGGGGGCACTGGAGGGGAAAAACCTGCTGAACAGCTGATCATCACTTTGGAGACAGTGAATGCTACTGTTCTGCAGAATAATTTTAACTTTTTATTTTTGTCTTCTCTCTTTAAAAATGGGTGAAAGCAAATCCAAAGTGCAGGGAAAGAAGTAGGATCACAATGAATGGAGGATGGTGATTTGTAATACATTTTGAGATGTCACTAGCTGCTGTGTAGGCTGAATTCCATACTAAACACCAGACTGTCTTTTTGCAACACTGACCTTCAGTAGCAGTGGAGGTGGTTTGGTGCCAGGGGAACTAATTGTGCCCCTCCCAGGGTCCCAGGGCACACTGAAGAAGTTTGTCCTCCAGAGCATCTTGTAGGAGGGTGCAGCGTATGCCCACCTCCCTGGCCAGCCATTTCCACTGGTTGGTATGAAGGGGGATAGGGTGGCCCTGTCTTCTCCCCAGCACCTCCTTGTTCTGGTGATTGGGGTGATTTGCCCACCAGGGTGTGCTAGCAGGAAACTGTTTTGTGGCTGTCTTTGATCCTTGCAAACTCATCCTCAGTTGGGCACTTCTAAAACAGAGAGCAACGCAAATGCCAAAGCTAGATTCTGAATTGAGATATAAACACCTTCAGAATTGCTTAGGTCTACAGTTCTGGTATGGCCCATTATATGAGAGCCATCTCCAATATTCAGATGTGAATCTGGATCTGAACTCCCCCAGTTTGGTGGGTATTTGGGTCCAGAGTTTTCTCTCTCTTGTTAAAACAGTTCTTTGCATCTTACAAAAAGAGAAGCAGCTTGGGGCAGTTCACCATTTTTAAATTTCACTTGGTATGTGTTTGCCTCTGCTTCAACAGACCATTTTTATGCCAAATAACAGTTCTATTTGTCTTCCCCTCCTCCTCTTTTTTGTGCAGTTTATGTAGAACATCTGGTTTTAAAAGTGTCGCAATTTCTAAACATATTCTAATGCTCTTGGGATCAGAATATCAACAACTGTCTATTGCGGTAAACCGCATGTCTGGAAAACATTCCTGAAAACTGAGTTCTTAAATAAACATAAAGCATCTATAACACATAATGCAAAGCAACATTCACTCGTAAACTCAATGTTTAGACCAGACGAGGTGCAAAATACGGTTTTCCTGGACTAAGCCATCACAATTTACAGAAACACTGAGTTTTTTCTGGGTATACAACAGAGGGAAAAGGTGTGGCATGTGGATTGTAGCCATACTAGGAGCAATCAGTTGCTTTCAGTCTCATCTGGGGAGAATTTCTTACTCAGGATGGAGGGGGAAGGTCAAAAGTGATGTTCTATGAAATATTCCTTATGCTATCAAAAGAAAACAAATGAGAACATGAGAAATGCTACAAAATAGAGGCAGAAACATAGACCAACCAGGTTCTATTTTGTTACTTCTGAGAAATCAGAATATCTTGTGTAACATCAGCATTTATACTAATTGCATGCCTATGTCTGTCTGAAATCCAGAGAAGACACAGATATAATCTGAACAATTAACTAAATTAATTGAATGGGATTAGTGAAAGGAAAATTACAAGAACGTGGTCCTAGTGTAAAACTTTATTATTATTAATCACTATTATTATTATTTATATAGTGCTCAGAGTTTGGGCAACTGCATGGAGATATCAAATAGTCAAAATTACAAAGCTTCTTGCATTCTGAAAATTTCTGCTGGGTTGATACATAAGTTACTATACATACAATGAGGAATATTGGCAAAACCAATAATGGCTGTCAAACCACTTTTTAATTGCACTGGTGACTGATGAATTTAGTCAACTGAATAATAGAAATGCCTAAACTCATTAAAATAGTCCTGTGCCCTATGAATATCTTTTGATTATTCTTACAGAATGGTAATGCCTTACAAATAATAGCCTTCCTCCCCTAAGAAAGAACTGAGTATACCTTAGTCCAGTGAAACCCTTTAAGAATTCCCATTATAAATTTTTACGCAAAAACGTAATAGTGAACAGAAACTTTATTATGGGAAATGCAGGCAAGTATGCACATATAATGGCTGAGAAAAGCTGTAATTGAATTTACAGGTTATGGAGGAGACTACTGAATCCAAAAAAATTAATCTGCCCTTGTCCCATAACATTAAACATAAGCTGGATGATTAATAACATTTGTAGTTGTGCAAGGTAAGGTAAGGGCAATAAATTCTTCACTGTGTAAGATGATCATCTTCACATTATGGAAATCAAGTTTTCCACCCATCTACGACACTGCAAAACATTGAGAAGTTTTGGCCCACATCCTAGCACAGCCTTTGCAGTTAATCTGACTTGCACTGGGGGACAGAACTGGTACAAAGCTGACAGAAAGCCTTTCTTTGCATGCTGCCCTCCCAAGATAAGCTGTGCACTCTGGACTTGGATGTTTTAGGGGGCTGGATCTCTGCATTCTTTCAATACCTATAAAGGCGACTGAAGTCCATAGGAGTCTGGAGAGTGCAAAGCATGCAGGCTGAGGTTCTTAATACAAAAACAATTAATTATTCCCTCCCCTTCTGAAGCTTCAGCAAGTATTGAGCAGTACTCATGCAGGTTATTTGACTGGATAGGCCTATGGTTTCATCTGGTATAACCAGAACTGATTTTCCTTAGACAATTAAATAAATGGTTTCTAGAAAACAGAACTATTCCCATTTTACTGGAAGAGAGCAAGATTTTACCAAATCAATAACGGAGAGGAAGGCTGGGTATTCAACTGCCTGCACATCAGTCTTGAAACAGCTAGGGACTAATGTAAAACATATGTGCCAACATGCAAGAATTCCTCTATCATTGCTACTCACTCCATAGTTCCCTGTTCCATCGTTTGGGGTCATCAAAGGGCTTAGCAAACTGCTAATGTGGATGTGATGTCTACAGAAGTGACTTTATTGTTGTGGTATCAGTGTTAATAACTTGCATGTACTTTATGTAGAATGTTGGTCCTTAGACTTGGTAATCTGTGTACTATGCATGTAGCTTTGTGGAATTAGATGGTCTAAACTATGAAGCTCTTTTACACACATGCTGCATGCATTATAGCTAAATATTACTAAACACTTTGAATTCTCAACGTTATTGGAATCAGATCTCTTGGCTATAGCTAGAATAGAATTTTTTATGTGCATCTTGAATCATGGCCAGGACTCATATCAGGAAGTGTATGCATCCATCTTTCAATATATTGAAGAAACCACTGAATCTTATGTGGCAGTAAAATTCTTTATAAACACGTATTTTCCCAAAATATTTATGCCAGGATTACAGTCACTTAGGAATGCCCTTGCTCTCTTTCCAATTATCCAATAGCTGAACTATATTATATGTGCTGCTCTAGGCACACTTTTAATATACAACAATTGTTTGTTTGGTCCTTTACCAGTTTTGATAAAATTCTACTGTGAAACTTAATGAGAAAACTTACAAAAGGATAGTCTGGGACTTGCATAATTTTGTATCTTGCTGTTTGATTGATATGGATAGTTGACTTAGTGCTGCTATAAACTTATAAAATAACTTCCTGGGAAGATCCATCAATCTAATCTAATCTAGGTGTTCATATGGCCTTCATCTCTGTAATATCTGAACGCCTCACAATCATTAATGAATTTTATCTGCACAATACCCCAGTGAAGTATTTCCCCCATTTTACAGACAGGAAAACTGAGGCACAGGGTACATTAGACTCACACAGCATGCACCTATAGAGAGAGGAGACAGCACCTTCTCAGTTCATATTTTCACCTTCCTCTTAATTCTGCAGTGGAAAGTCTTTCCTCTAGGCCCCCAGTGTAAAGTCAAAATCTACATTTAAATGAAGGCGTTTCACAAACTACAACCCACAGGAGTATCAACCTGGTGCTGCCATTTAACTGAAAATATGCCTGAAATATACGAGAGTGGGGGAGGTGCTTCTTTAAGAGAAAACGGATCGTGGATTTCTTATAGGAATGGCAGAGGGGAGACTATCCCTCCGCTTTTCAAAATATTGACAAAAGAAAACAGGAAGATAGTTCCGTCCATAAAGAAGAGGTCTATTAACCATAATGCTGCTCTATTCATACTATAATGTGATGGTTTTATCTTTGCATTAAAACAAAAAGATAAGGCTAGATCTTACCTCTTTATATTGATAGTTTCAAACCTCATAAGATATTAGTATCTGTATTAGCTATAAAAATTAACAGCTTCTGCATTGTGCGCTTCAATTTTATTTTATCACCGGGTTTTAGGATTGTGTGTATGTGCATCTGGTCCTTGCTTTCTAAGTTGCTCGGTGTTCCTCTGCTCATAAGCTTTATTATGGCTTGATAAGACTTGTGACAGGGATCCCTAAGGTATAGGAACTAACAAAAGACACCCCTTATTCCTTCACATTGGAGGTCACTATGGTACAGTTAGATCCTGATAGGAAATAATAATAATATTGTGCAAACAGGGAAGGACAATCTGGCTTTAATTATTTGGATTACTCCATTGTTAGATGTTTACTTAGAGGCAAAGACTACAAAAATACTGTCAATCACCTGAGGCTACAACTGGCCTTTTTTTAATGTTTTGATGCCAATGTAAACACTATGCTCAATTTGTTATTTGCATTCACTTATATAGTATAACTTTTATTACCAATTAATCGATCAGATTTAAATGTCTACAGGACCCTGTGGGTAACACATTCCCCAGAGGCCCGTACCAAGTTAATATAAAACTGCACTTGCCGATATGATTTTTTTAAAAAAAGCCGAATCAAATTTAAGCTGGGGTTTAAAACTGAACAATAAATCTGAAATTTTACTGTGTAAAAAAGGCATCCGATTCCATAGTTAAAGCTCAAAGCGCAAATACATGTAATCTATAGGAGGCAGCCAGTCCATATAGAATAGATAAAAGCCCACAATTCGATTGAACATTCTGGCCTGCTGACATTACACAGTAAGCCTTGCAATGAGCACATCAATTTGCTTCTTATCAAAGTGTAATATACCAGAGCTCTCATAGGCCCAGATTTGGATACCTTCACTCTGAGTATCACATCAGGCCCTGGCTCTCAGCAGTATGATAGCAGGATTTAAATATATTCATTTGTACATGTTCTTAAGAATAACTGGAGAAGGGTAGCTGGAAGATTAAGTATTCTAGCAGAAATTGGGAAAGATCATAGGACCAGTTTACATAAGCCTGTACACTGTTGATGAACCCTCCCTTTAAGGGACATGTAAAAAGAGTTTTCGGTTGGGGGTGAAAGTGGTATGGATTGGACTACTTGTGCTGTGCACCAACACGACCTGTCTGAACCTTTAGACCCCAGATGGTATTTTCACCCAAATAGATCAAGAGGAGAAGGATGAAGTCAGAACATGCAAATTCATTCCATTGTACTTGGCTGACAGCAACGATGAGTCCTTGAGAAGAGCATGAAATATTTTCCCACTTTAGTCTCACTCCTTCTTAAGCCATCCCCTCCTGGGTGCCATGTCTAGCTACTCTGGGGGCGCTAACATCCCAGCTGGCCAGCAAGCTGCATGTGTGAGATACCAGTGATTAAGAGAGTTCACCCCATGGTTAATCTGGTATGAGAAGACTGATGGGGATAAGGGAGAAAGCTCTAGAAATCCAAAGTTCCGTACCTGTGGAGATGTGCTAGGTGCTGACTTGGGCCCCACTCCTGCAACACACTGATTCATATGCTTAAGTCCTTTTCACAAAGTCAGTGGAGCTACTTATGTGCTTAAAGTTTAACATGTGCTTATATGCTTTTCTGGACCATGGCCTTGGTGGGGAGAAAGAGCTCTGAGTCTCAGAATACAGAATCCTCATGCTTCTGTGTCCAAAGGACACAGGAAGGAGACGTCTTCTTTGCTATTCCCTCACTTTCTTTGTGTCATAGCGCATGCAGCTGTGTTCCTCTAATGTCTGCGTATAATCCCTTGTGATTATAAGCAATGACAGTGGCAATGATTTTTGGGTCAAAAAGAACATTTGTTTGCTAGTTACAGATTTGTTAAAACAAGAGGACTGCTGAAAGGGAGTGTTTGTGAATGAGAATAAATTTTTTTTTCTAAGAATTAATGCTTATTTAACTTTGTGAAATATTTCCCCTTTTACTCTTTCCTTTTCTTATTTCTTTTAATACACTTTTTAAAGGATTTTTCCTTTCCCCCATTATTTATAACAGCTATGTGGATAATGGATCTGCAAATGTAACAGTCTACTGGTGGGGCAGTAAAAAGGAAGGAACTGGTATCTTTAAATCCCAGCTTTTTCATTTAATTACTACAGTTCAAAGTATCCCGTCATTCTATGGTCTTGTATTTTTCTCCCATGAATCATCTCACCCGTCACAACACTCTTCCTTTAGCTGAAATGATGATTATTTATTTTTTGTATTACTGTAGTACCTAGGATTAGGTGACAGTTATTGCTATTCTATTGACCTCTCCATGGATGTGTATTTAGGGAATGGCCATCACCCCTGATATGAAGTTTAAACATGTTACTCTACCCTTGTGATGGATCTGAGCTTCACCAACCCAGACTCCAATCTTCCATGTTGATGCATAGACCCAATTGCTAAGCTACTGGACAATCCAAATGTAAGAACCTTTTAATTCATCCAAGATTCAATATTGGAAAGACATCTATGCAAACCACTAAGCTGCTTCATAGGATCCTCAGGGAATGAGAAGTACATCTGAGTATTATGTACCCACAAAGTAGTGCAAAATTTGAAAATCATGAAATGGATACAGATGACCTTATATATATATATCAATGTCAAACAAAAGAGGAGTTAAAATGGAACCCTGGGTTTTCCAGGAGTAACTTGGGCCAAACTGCAAAAGTGATTCTCCAGGGCAGTGCATGAAATACCATGAGATAAATGAGATCTAATCAAATTCAGAAGTCACATGGGTCAGCATCCATCTCCAAATGAGAAAGGAGGGGATCACGGTCACTAGCGTCAAAAAGAAAGGAAAAGATTCGACAACTGCATCATGCAGGCATGCCCCTAGTGAGCAAGCAGAAGGTCACCGCAGCTTCAGAGGAAAACTATCTTGGTGCCATGGGTGAGTAAGAAACCAGATTGCAGCCTTATTGAAAAAAATCAGATTATTACATCACTGTTCTTTTCTAACAGTTTGTCCTGTTGTGACAAACTAAGAAGTTTGCATTCTCAAATACAAATATGAGACAAAAACAATTTCGTAATATAGCAATGTCTGTTGGAACCTACGTTCATTATCCATCTCTTTGACTTTTTCCACTACTGATTTTTCATTAAGCACATCGTGAGAGTGAGCCATGTTGCCTCTGCTTTGATTTAGACAGGTAACTTGGGTAAAAGAACTATCTGATGCAAAAATATCTAACTTTTTTCAGGACTCTTAATTTTTGTAGTCCAGCTTCCAAGATAATTGGCTACATATACACACATAGACCCATTACAGAGCTCCCACTGACTTCTTTCCAATACTTCACTATTAGAGCTTGTGGGTGAAATACCTCAATTATCTGGAACCATTTGTTCAGTTCTGAGCAAAGATGACTATCCCGCATCTTTCAAAGGTAAATAAACTGAATTCTATTTGTGGTGATCTCTTGGATGAGAGCAGATAAAAGCAGAGGCCCTGTGTGGGCCTTGATTCTGCAGTGTGATTTCCATGGTCAGATTCCATATGGGCAGACTTTAATCTGACTCCACACAGGTGCAAATATTTGCCCTGAGGGGTAAGACTGCAGAATTAAGGCTTAAAAGAGGATATTCAAAAATGCACAATCACACCTTTCCTGTAATTGTTTGGGTTTGTTTGTTTTAAAAAAATATATATCAGGCCCTAACTATAACAGTTTGCAGTTTTTGTTTTAATCAGATCAGAGGTTTGTGACAGTGTTCTGTACTCATATCCCTTGCTAACCCTATTGCTGACACTTTGCTAGTTTCAACAGGTATCTGAATGTCAGTGATACTATATGTACAACAAATAACCCATTCATTGTAAAGAACTCTGGGATTCTTCAAGCTAAAAGGTGCTACATAAGCATACTAAATAAGTTTATACTAATTATTGGTAAAAATATATGAAAAATTCTGCTTAAACAAAGTAAGGTCAGAAATAATTTGTGATGTCTGGTCAGCCTAATGTACCAGAGTCTAGATATTTAGATACAAAGATGGACTGGGTGGCTTAAATGTTCATCTGTTCCCTCTTCTACTATGCACAATATTACACCTCTATAGAAGCACTTTAACTATGATGCTTTTCTTGAAAACCCTGCTGAAGGCCACTGATTGATTGATCTCTATTTTGATCACTTTGGTATTTTAGGGATCTCATTCACTCCCCAACGAAAGCCCGCAAACAGCACATAAAATCATTCAACCTTTTGAACTTCTCTCTCAGTTATGGGGAGCCGGGGAGGATAGGATACATAATCTCTCCATTTTATTTTGACTTTCTGTCTGGAGGGCAGCAGCCTTTGTGCACTGAATTGGTGAATCTGCTTTTCTTATCCACTGAAGGGCCACAAGCTCGTTTTCACTGTCCCTAATGCTGTGCTGAAAGGTACAGCCAGAACTTAACTGATCTTGGCCAGTGTGGGTTGGCAAAAGCATGATGTGATTAGCCCAGTCTGTCTCCCCACTGACCTAACAAACCAAACTTGAACCTGCCAGGAACATAGCTCCCACTCGCAGCCCTTGGAGGGTTTCATCAGACTTGCTGCCAGTGACCCACCAGCTATGAGGTAGTGTCTCTAACTTCTGGATTGGGGGTTGCAGTGCTAACTCAATTATTTAATGGTTGGGGAGACATTACTGCTGAGACTACAACTTGCATCTCTAGTTTCCAGTCCTAATGGGGCTTAAGGAGAAACTCTGGAAACTGAAAGCAGACACACAAGTGTTGGATTTCCAAACTCCAATGTCTGTACAATGTCAATACAGCAAGGTGTGCAAAGGAGGTCTAAGTTCCATTCATGGAATGAAAATCATCTGGTTAATGAAGAAAGACCTTAGGTGTGCTGACATTCTGAATATAGCATTTTAAAAAATCATTTAAAAACCCAAACAATGATCTTGAAAAGTTAAAAAAAATCTTTTCATCTAGGGGCTCTAATGCACTTAAAAGCACTTGGAATAGTCACAACTCCAAAGGAACCCCCTTGTTTACTCTGATTACCCTTCTCGCAGGTATCATCCATCAACATGGCTGATCCCTGTGTGAAATTACTAGATTACAAAGTCAATATTTCATAGATTTTACCTGATGTCATTGGAATGTAACTTCAAAAATCAAATGAACCCAAAGAAATGGAGTCTGATGCTTGCAGATGAGAGAATAGGATGGTATGGAATCCCAGAAGTAGTAATCCAACCCCTAAGTGTTTGATATTGTCTTTTTGGGTTGAAAACAGAGAAAAAGAAAGTAGCATTGATCCTCGATTAAACTTGCAAATTTCTTCAGGTGCCTCCGTAGAAGACATGCCGGAGATAATGACTTTATGTATCCTTCTTTCAAGAAACAAATTTAAAGGACTATCGCTGTGTAAAGATCATATCTATATATTTTATATCTAACTACAGCATACACACTGTTTCTTGTGCACTGCTTCAGTTATAGTGAACCACAAGCCATTTTGATTTTTACTGGGGATGTTTGAACCCATTCATGAAGCACAGAAAGCTACTGTGGATATCAACCAAAATGTACTGGAATTTAAAATGTGACTGAACTGGTTTGTTTATTCTAGATATTTATATTGATACTAAAAATTCACTGCATGTGCACACACTCCCTGCTTGCTGAGAACAACAAATGCAACCCTCCCTTTCCTCTCTGCCTTAAAAACAGAAGAGAGAAAGGATTGTTGTAACAAACATTTCAGATGCAAGACAGATTAGAACATTAGTGGTGTAATAAAGTAAATAAAATGGCAATTGACCTGAGACTTGTGGGTTTTACCCCAAATTTTTGTTTATAGTTGAAGGTCGTAAGCTATTCAAACCTCTATTGATCAGAGTCCTCTTTGTTTAAACAGAACCTACTGTATTTATTTGTGCTGTTTCTCTAAAGTCAAACAAAAGGGGACAGTTTTAAGTAAATCTCTGCATGACACTGCTGCCATGTGGTTCATTCACTCGGTATACAGATGTTTTCAATCTGTACAGTTTGTCTTTCATATCCATATGAGATGAAGCAGGCTTGATTTAGGCTGGGAGTGATGCCAAAGAGAGAAGATACATCATTAACCCTTAACAAACAGTTTATGAAGCTTTCCTCTTTTATTCATTAGAGGACTCCTTGAAGGATTAGCATTATACCTTCTGAGCAGTAAGTGGCTTTCAACTTGAATGCCATTTTGCAGCCATATACATAGAAAACAAAATTCTCTGTGTTGGGTTTCTTCCCCACTTTGAAAAGCTAGTGTCTGTCTCAACCTAATAGCATAACCACTGACCTTTCATTAGGAATTCTGCTCTCCCAATTATAATTACAAGTAGCACCTAGATGATCCAGGACCCTGCTGTAGAAACATCCAGTAAGAGACAATCTCTGCTGTGAAGACCTTACACTCTGCATAGACACAAACACACAAAAAGGGGTGTGGAAAATGGGTGTTATTACCCTTATTTTATAGATGTGAAACCTGAGGCATAGAGAGTAAGAGAGAGATTCACCCATGGTCACACAAGTAGTATGTGGTAGAGTCAGGAACTACACCCAGAACTGCTGAATCCTCATCTAGCACCTTAGCCACAAGACAATCCTCTGATCTACGCTGATTCCACTTTACTTTCACCACAGTCAATCAGGGCTCTGGAAAAAACACTGTACTTGTCCGAGACACCTCAGTGCACTTCTACTCGGTACTTGGAATGTTGGAAGCAGCTGCTGGTATTGAGGCAGTGAGAAAAAGTAAAGGAGCAATTAATTTTTCTGCAGACACCTTGCCACCATTTTTTGCATGCGATTTTCCTGAATAATATGGGAGCATAATTCATCTGTTGCATCACTTCAAAAAAGAAATTGCTGATCTAATGCAACTAATGGAGAATCTCATTCAGTTTCTTGCTTTATTGAAACATAGTAGAGATTTTAAACCTGCTGAGCCAACAGTAACATCTCTTGATTTTAGCAGGGAGCCATGTGGCTTGGCAATAGAGAATCAGAATTGATTTGTTTTTTCCCCTTCCACTCCAGCTCATTTAAAATGCAGAAATTTGCCACAGCACTTGGTTTTAAGAATGCAGTATTTAAGTCCTAGCTGTTACTAGTTAGTGAGGTTGGGATTAAAAAATTGCTCCCTGATACCAAATTAAGTGTTGTCTTTACCTATCACACACAGATCATCCTATTAAAATTGGAGGAGAACAGCATAAGAGCTGAAAGAGTTTTGCCTCTTCATACAATTTTTACCTTTTTTAAAGGATAGAATATATTTAATTGCATGCAGTTAGCTGTTTTATTTCTAAGGAGAGGTTCCATTGCATGAAAGCAGGTACCACATGCTCTGTAAGAATAATTTTTCTCTCATTCTAAAGAACTGTGCTACACATCATGAAAGCTACATTATAGGACAATGAGTCCCAGGATCTTCAACTACAACTATCTGGCACACCCAGGCTTTTTGTAGGACACTAAAAACAAATGAGCATTTCCCCCAGCCTGAGCTTTAAACTAAGAGGTCAAAGCACCACACTTATTTCACACACTCAAAAGACCATTATGCAGCCAAAAACTGACTTTAGCAAAGCTAGGGGCTTTCCTAGCTAAATGTTTCCATCTTCGCTCCCCTTCCCCATGAAAACCTGACTCCCACTATCAGCTAAACCTGATGCTGCATGAGTAAAGCCCTTATAGTTGGCTGGGGGAATTACTTAATTCACCACAGCTGGCCTGGCCTAACTGCCCTGACAATTCCTGCATTTAGTGCATACAGCTGTGATCCTTCCTCCACTCAAAGAGAGTTTTAACCCTCTCCCTTGCCAATGCCTGTAGGGAGCCTCTTACACACACTGTCATAGAGTCCTTCCATCCCCTATTTTCTTAGCTGTGCAACTAAGTTTCAGCTTTGTTCAGTCCAGGAGCTACCGTTGACTCATGGAATACAGTGGTCCCTAGGTTCTAAGCTGAGTTTGGAACCCATTTGTGTGTTTCTTAGGTCTTATTTTATAGGTTTTCCCAGCATATGGAATCTTTTAAAACATGAGATACTGTGGGTAATATGTTGTTATATGCACATTTTAAGTTACATTCTTAATTTCTGTGTTAAATGAAAAGATGTTTATTTGCAAGCTTTGCACTGACTCCACTGCTTTCTCTAATGGAGATGTCAATTTGAACTCAATTTCTAAAGTCAAAGTTAGGGTAACTTGATAAGAAATAGGTGCTTGTTGCTTTTCCATATTCTAGACTCTCCCTTGCAAATAAACCTTTACAGATTCAGAACACCATCTTATAAAGTACATACCTAATTTGCCATTAGGGTGTTTATGCTGTTAGAGCTAGTGAGTTCTAATCCCAGTTGTCCCATTGAGACAACTGATAGACATGGACAAGACACTTTACACTCACATTTTAAAAACAGGCCACTATTTTGCAGTGCCTCGATTTTTGGGTGGCCAACTTAAAACACCAGATTTTCAAGAAGTGCGGGGCACCTGAAGCTCTAGTTGACGTTTCTGGCAGGCAGTAGGGTTCATCACCGTTGAATATTAAGTATCTCCATTTGATCCTTAAAAAATGGAGGCAACCCAAATGAGCAGCCACTTTTGAAAATGCAGGTGAAAATCTCTATGGTTGTGTAAAACAGATATTATAATATGTACCTCATCAGGTTGCTGTGAGCATTAAATAAAGTTTATACAAATTCAGCTAAATTAGTGCTCTATGAGTGGCAAAATATTTTTCATCAGGAACAGCATAACCAATGTGGAGCAGCCCCAAAGTGATGATTACCTCTTGTTCACTGGGTTCATGTTAGAGTTCTGCATGCTGACATTTCTAAAGAAATGCCCACTGAATCAGTCACTGTCCTTCACAGCAGCCCTGGATGGAATCCAGATACATTTCACTTCTCTACTTCTATATTGACTTTATATAGTAGGATGAGGAATCTCTTCACTACTTCTCAAGGTCTCTTTAAATGAGGCAAAAACCTCCCGAAGTATCCATGTTCAAACAGACAAACTATAGAGAAAACTCATATTATGTCACACAGCATTCTTGCAGTAAGAAAATTGTGGTCTTCTGACCAAATTTTGGTCTTCTGACCAAAGCAGAAGACATAATTTAATGGGGAAAAATTACACAAATTTGTTCAGGGAGAAACCAATACAGCAATAACAGCTAATGCAATGTGCGCTATAACCTACACCAGTCCTTCTGGCCTTACTTGCAAAAATAGTCCCATTGTCTTCAATAGCACAACTCAAGCAAGAGTAATGGGCAGGATTTGGTCCTCTCGTTGTTCGCTTGCCTAATCTGTATAGTCTGCATCACCTAGTATCTCAGCACCCTTCAGTAGCTACATGACTAACATATGTCACATTGGTCTCAGGATATTAGAGAGACAAGGTGGGTGAGGTAACATCTTCTTCAGGTCTGGGAAATGTACTCAGAGATGTGAAGAAGAACTCTGTGAGCTCGAAAGCTTGTCTCTCCCACCAGCAGAAACTGGTCCAATGAAGATATTACCTAGCCCACCTTGTCTCTCTAACATATGTTATGGGAGATTTGTTCTTCACCAGTGATTATTTTTTCATTATGTTTTGCTTTTGTAATTAAAAATCTCAGCTCGGATCCTGCAATCAGATCCATTAAAGCAGACCTCTGTGCCCGTACTGAGCCACAGCGACTTCTGTGAGACTACCCACAGGTGCCCTAGTGGATTGGATTACAGGCTTGAGGTCTTTTAGTGTATATGTTGCTACTTCAAGGGCATTCTGACCTGAACAAAGTAGTAAGTAGGAATAAGATGACCAGGCCTGCAGAATGGCTATCCAAGCTATAAAACTATGCTAGGGCCACTACTTCATAGCCAATATTTTACAGGTGTAGTTTGGCCACACCAGAAAACACGGCTCTTCTTGAGTGTTTGCACTTGAATGCCGGGAAGATGGGAAGTGTTGTGAAAGAGACAGGCTTGTCAGATCAGACAGGAGTTGGGCTGGCTAGACTGCCTTGAATTTAAAGCACGCAGAAAGATCACAGACAGGAGTCTCTCTTTGTCTCTCATTTTGTACCAGCTTGAGAAGCCTTTGTTGCTCAACAGTTTGTACATCCAGTTTTTTCACAGCTGTCAAATCAAATTGATTTTCAGTCATTTTAACCCGGCCAGGATCAGCAAACCTAGTCCCTCAGGTGAAAAGCCAGTGTAGCAAGGAAGCCACTCTAGTTGGCTGTACTATCCAGTTCTTCTAAGATACAAAGAATTTGTTTGTTTTGCTTATGAGAGTTGAGGGACCAATGGCACGGAAGGCTAAATCCCTCATTATCCCCATGGTACACACTTCACACTTTGCTATCAATACACACTGCAGAAATGTTTCCAGGGCTAGTAATACAGTTGGCAGTGTCTGATCAGGAAAGGACCTCTACAGAGCTAACTCAGTTTCTGAATTACACTTCAGCCCTTGGGAAGACAATTTCTTTTGTTCCCATTCGAGGTCAGTTCTGGGGTAACATGTGTTATCCGTCTCTCAGTCTTTACTAGCAGAACATTACTGAAAGACGTGGAAATTGAGAAAGAAAAATAAATAAAGTGAACAGGCAAATTAAAAAGGGCTTGGGGGAAACAAAATCCCAACCTGTATGCAATATTCTTATCAACAGGGCAATGGGAACTAAATTTGGGATTTGCATCTTGATGGGTACAGTAGATCTGAACGCCACATGATTCATGAGCATCTGATAAGCAAACACAGCCACTATGATTACAAATGTACTGAGTCGAGTTAATGTAAGAGCTAGAATCCAGCAAATTCATTTAATCTGTAAAAGCACAATTTCTCCTTTAACTTTCACTATATTACACTGAGGGTGAATTTGGCCTTTGTGTAGGAAGATGTCTGTGTGTATTATGCACTATGTATTTAGGATTTCCCTTTTCTATAAATCCAGTGGCCACAACTAGAATTCCCCATGAATCTAATAGTGCTCCACTCATATTGCTATACTCATTAAAATCACAGACCTCCTTACTACCCCAGTTGTGGTCAAAATCTACCCATGTTGCCTTGTATCAGTTCACCTAGATGTTGCCCAAGATTTGGCAGAAGACCAGAACATGATGGTAGTAGCATTTGGCAGTAAAAATCAACCAAGTACCCCAGGCCCAAACTGCTGAAAGCAAAGTGATGAAGCAAAGTGTTAAAAACTATCAAAAGAGACTTGATTTTCCAACATTTTTTTGCATCCATTGCTACAGACATAACTGTTGCTTTCCAATTTTGCCTCATTCCTCGGCATAACACCTTTTCTCCCCCGACTTCCTAATTAACAGATTAGAGAGCTGAGTTCTGATTGGCTTCAAGATAAGGCCACTAAAGAGTATTTCTGTGCATGTGAGTGCATTAAAAGCTATCAGTTTTATTACCAAAGAAATGAATTAGAGCTAAGCTAGTGAAAAGAAATAAATCTAAGTGGGGATAGTGAGTTATAGGGAGATGGGTGAGAAAAGTAGAAAAAGAAATTGATCATGACAATCTCCTCCTAGCCAGCTGGCATGGCAGCTCAGCTGGTGAAAACCCAGAAGCTTTCAGTGCAATACATTTCACAAGAGGTCTTATGGCTTCATTCAATTACAAAACATCACACAAAAAGGCCTTGTATCATTCTCCTCCAGAACTTTCATGCTGGAGGTGAAGTATATTTGAGACGCTGGATATGAAACCTGAAGCCTTTGCATTGGCTATTTGTGTAACAGCATGAAGTGGGCTCAGGCCAGCATGCAGGTGAGGGATGTCAATATCAAACCTAAAGATGGGTAAATTCCATTTTCCCTTTATATGGATCAATCACATGATCCATGTGTGACGGGTTGGGTCACAGAAACCCCCTTAAGACCATCACCTGGTGTGCTAAGACTACCTCTGAGCCCGTTTTCCCTGCCAGCTTGGGACTTCAGAACCCTGTCATACACGCTAGTCTGCTGCAAACACAGACCCAGGTCTGAACCACGTCCCCCAAAACTGCAGGTTTTAACTGAAAGCCACTTAGCAGGTACTCCTGTCTCCAGCACCCAGATACCCAGTTCCCAATGGAGTCCAAACCCCAAATAAATCCATTTACTCTGTATAAAGCTTATACAGGATAAACTCATAAATTGTCCACCCTCTATAATACTGATAGCGAGATATGCACAGCTGTTTGCTCCCCCAGGTATTGATCACTTACTCTGGGTTAATTAATAAGGAAAAAGTGATTTTATTAAATATAAAAAGGCGGATTTAAGTGGTTCCATGTAATAACAGACAGAACAAAGTAAGCTACCAAGCAAAATGAAACAAAACACGCAAGTCTCAACCTAATACATTAAGAAACTGCATACAGGTAAATCTCACCCTTAGAGATGTTCCAATAAGATTCTTTCACAGACTGGACTTCTTCTTACCCTGGGTCCAGCAATCACTCACACTTCAGTAGTTACTGTCCTTTGTTCCTGTTTCTTTCAGGCATCTCTTGGGGGTGGAGATGTCATCTCTTAAGCCAGCTGAAGACAAAATGGAAGGGTTTCCAGGGCCTTTTATTTTCTTTCTCCTGTGAGCAGAAACCCCTTTGTTCTCCTGCGCAAAATCACAGCAAAAAGATGGAGTTTGTAGTCCCCTGGGCAAGTCACATGTCTATGAATGATTCAGCTTTTTTCAGGCAGATGCCATTGTTTACATGTTAGTTTGAACATTCCCAGGAAAGCTCAGATGTGGATTAGCATCTCCCAAAATCCATTGTCAGTTAAGTGTTTTTTGATTGGACACTTACTGAGAATAGTCCTTTCTCAAGAAGCTGATCAAATGCTTCACTGAGGCTATTTAGAATCAAACACATTGAGATATAAGTACATAGCCAATAGTCATAACTTCAAATACAAAAATGATACACACATACAGAAAGCATAATCATAACCAGCAAAACAACAACCTTTCCATAGATACCCCACTTACCTCCACTATACAAAACTTGATGTAGCTCAGCAGTTTGAGCATTGGCCTACTAAACCCAGGGTTGTGAGTTCAATCCTTACAGGGGCCATTTAAGGATCTGGGGCAAAACTCTGTCTGAGAATTGGCCCTGTTTTGAGCAGGGGGTTAGCCTAAATGACCTCTTGAGGTCCCTTCCAATCCTGATGTTCTATGATTTCATAGGGTTGCAACAATGACATCACAGTTTATGTCAGTAATGCCAAACCATGGTTCTCAGGTTGGACAGGATTTTCTTTCCAAAGATATGTGGAGCCATAGTTACTGATGAGTTCCCAGAAAAACAGGCATTGGACCATCAAAAAGCCCAGGCAGTATGAGCAGCATTGGGTACCCAGCTCTGCTGCTTGATGTGATCTGTACAAAAGCAAACCTGCCTTCATGAGCATGATGCCACACTTCAGGCCAGCCCAGAGAATGCTTTGACATTTTTTACTGCTGCTGCCACCAGGATCAAAATATTGTGTGGTCTCAACCCAAAGCTAGTGTTCACTGTGAATGACAGCATCACTGGTGCCCAGCTTGGGGGGAGAACTCTGCTGATATGCTACCAGTGTGTTTTGTGCATGTCCCATCACAATAACAGGTAACAGGACTTACCTACTCTTACACATGGCTGGAGCCCATCTGCTTACCCACAATGTGAGCAATATGGCCAATGCACTGACTTTGTTTCCTTTACCACCCTGCACCAACAAAACATGGTTTGCTTTAGGATGGACTGGGTCCTGTAGCTTGTTTTTGAAGAGGCGAAAGTGAACTTGGTCCTGCTCCTCCTGGATTATCGACTCATAGACTCATAGACTTTAAGGTCAGAAGGGACCATTAGGGTGACCAGATGTCCCAATTTTATAGGAGCAGCAGAGAATCCTGTGGCACCTTATAGACTAACAGACGTTTTGGAGCGTGAGCTTTCGTGGGTGAATACCCACTTCGTCAGACGCAGGTAATGGAAATTTCCAGGGGCAGGTATATATATGCTAGCAAGCAAGCTAGAGATAACGAGGTTAGTTCAGTCAGGGAG